>NW_003314467.1:11823-37652 GCF_000143415.4 Selaginella moellendorffii | reverse complement strand
GAAGACTTATATATTCTACATCTTCACCTATCTCCTTCTCCGTCTCCTTTTCTACCTCACTTACAGATTTTGTGCTTGCCATGAGAACGCTCTTCACCCTAAAATATGGAGTTCGTTGTGTTATAAAAGGAAACCAACACACACACTGCAAGGGAATGATGGTACATAAAGCACGTAAGCCCACAATATGGGTTTATGTGCCATTAATATGGGCCACATGCCATATTATTAGATTTATGCACGTGTGATTGGTAAATGCATATGTCACATCATCTTTGTTTTACCTCACACACTATATCAAGCCTCCTCTGATTCAGATTCGGATTGTTCACCTTGAAATAAAATACATTAGAAACTTACTAAAGGAATATTAATGAATCTCACCTTGAACTCGGGTTATGAATGCTCTTGCTGCATCTCTTGCATGGTCTGGCAAGGTGATGGTGGCACTCTGCTTCCGCATCCAACCATGCACAACATTATCCACCGATATGCTCATGCTGGGATCCCTTGGATTCAGCACCCATCTCTTTTCTAGGCAATCCTTCGTATATCCGGAACTTGGCTTGAACCACTCCACAGTTACATTGAAGGAGTTAGTTTCCGCGTCCTCCTCTGCATCAGTGATGCAGTGCCCCACCCATATCATTTGTTTTTTATTACTGGGTCTGACAAGCACGACCATTCCTTTGCAGACCTGTACTGGATTGAATGCTGAATCCGGCTTCTTGTTCCTCGGCCCACAATAGTGATCCTCAACATCATTATCTGTCACTGCATTTCCAGAGGACATTGTTCCGCTACTATCTGGTGCTCTGGGTTCTGGCCAAAAGGACTCTTCCAATTCTTCATATACAACCGGCCCATTTTGGATAGCAAATATAATCTTCTCCCAGTATTTGAGCAAAGGCTTGCACCTCTTAAAATAGGATTCTATACCAAACACCAACCCCCTCTTCCAGAAGGCAATATGCTGTCTAATCCCGGCCACTATACTTTCCTGGTCTTTGAGTCCATCCGGGTGCATCGGCTGTGGGGAACCCTGAGGAATCATAGGTTCCCCAGTTATGGGATCTCTCTTGAAGAGTTCAATGCCATCCACTGGGAGCCACACTGTGTCCCATTCTCTCATCTTGTACCTCATCACTAGAGCACCGTCACGCATGCTGAAATGAAACTGAAGAGGCTTGGAGTGGCCAATCAGCGTTTCGGATCCGTCCCTGATGTAGCCTCTTACAAACCCCTTAAAGTCTGGAACCTCTGTCACAAGTGCAGCTTCAACAGTGCCTTTGATGCAATTTTGGAATTCATCGTAGAGTTGTGGGAGGGTGAGGACATTGGATCGCTGGAGGGACTCTGCCAGGTGACTGAACATGGCATCGACGTCTTCATGAGTGTGCCCAACCATGAGAAAGCCAAGTGTAACCGTTTCAAATATGCCTTTGGCAACAAGCATCGCCAAGTACGCGAAGACGTACATGTTTTTGTTCTCACTGCCAGCATTGTCTGTTTGGAGCAGAAGATGGGGTGGAAGGCCACATCGGCCGCAAGAACTTCCTTGAGATTCTGCTTCATTTGGATGAGGCTGTGCATTCACCGGGCGACCAGCCTCGTCGGAATGGCATGAGGCCTCACGTGATAACCCTACAATCTGACGGCCAACATATTCACTGGGATGGCATGGGGCCCCACGCGATACTGCAAGCCTTTGCTCCTCCTCCAGCTGAACCCTGTATGGGGTTCGATCGACAAGGGCCTTATGCAAGGGTTGGCCGTTCAGCTCAGTCTGCGCACTTTGCAGAGACCTTAAGTGTTTTGCTAGGGACGCAATCATCATGTTTGCACCCCCGCCACCCCATAGAGGTACAAAGAAGTTCCCATAGTTCTGGGCACCATGCCCATGAGCGATTATGCCAAACAGAGACACAGGCAGCTGCATCGATGAAGAGATTGCCTTGGGAGCAGGATTGAGTCGAGGTAAGCACGTCTTTTTCTGGTCCATTTTGTCGTGGATGATGCAGAGGTAAGAGTCAGGTCTCTCCATGGAGAGAATCCTGTTATGATAATATGCAGTCCTGCAGCTTCTCTGCTCGATGTTGTGGTTGAGCCGCATTCTAACCAACGTCTCTCGCTCTTGAGCGCTGCAAGAATTCTTCGACAAAGCCATTTTGATAGCAGTGCACTCGTCACACTTTGAAAAGCTGGAGTACTTTCCTATACTCACATCCCTGAACCTGTTGCTCCACAATCTACTAAATCTAGATTGGCTCAGCTTCCTGTAGCCATTACTCTGGAGTTCCCGATTCACATCTTCCAATATGGCCCCCTTGGTATACATGGAAGGTAGAACTCGTTGGGTGTCTCGTGTTCCATCTTCCAAGAGGCGGGTTTTATGTGGTTGCTGCTCGCTACATGTCTCGACAAACCTCTTGAAGATTGCCTCTCCATATACAACATGACCCCTGGTTTTGTGCGTACCGTCGTTCCCATGGACTGCCTGTTGAACCCTTTGTTCCTCGAACTCAGTTTTGATTCTGTAGAATGTGGTTCGAGGGACTCCATAAATGATTCTCCATGCCTTCATGCAGACCAAACCCCTCTGGAAGACCATGCCCCCCACCTGATGTTCTGAAGCATCAACAAATGACCGTAATGCCTCATACACAAAATTGCGAGCTGCCTTCCAGGACAATGTCTTGTATCTTGCTCTCTCCTCTTCAATAGCATCCCAATCAGCATGTTGACAACACCTCCTCTTGCAACAAGCAACTGTCGAGACCATTCGAACCTCCATCGCCATTTTCTGCCTTTTCGGTTCGTTGCTCAGATCCCTTTGGCTGCGCTGTAGGAAGGTGTACTTTCTTTTCCCATGAAGAGATGTTCTGTCATCAGTTGTAGTGGTGTTTGATTGTGAATCCTTCACATTCTCAAACACTAAATGCCTCAATTTCCACCGCACAATGCTTCCAATAGTTAGACTATTTTCTTCTGTGTCAACAACCTCTAAAATCGCAACTCCAATATCATCCCAGCCCAATTCTTGATTAGCAACCGCATCTCTTGGATCGACAACTGTGGCTAAGCCCTCAGCTACCACCTCCCCCTCGGGGTTGTTTAGAAACACCTTTGCCTGAATCCATGTAGCACGGTTCTTAAGATCCACGGAGGGAACATGCGTCGCACTTGTGTTGTCCCCAACATCTACTTTCTTCTGCAGATTTTTCAAGGCAACAACAACATTTACCCCGACGACCATCTCTCCTCGTTCAATAGCGACCACATTCCCATCGAAGACATTCTCTACTGATACAGCAGCATTGCCTTCCCCAAGCCTTTGACAGTGTATAACAAAGTTCCGATCCATAGACACAAGGGTCCTTTTTGCAACTCTCTTCCCACCATTCAAAATGTAAACCTTTTCCCCAACCCTGAAGGCCATTCTGAAAGTGCAGAAAAGAAGTTAAGACCATACAAAAAATGATGGGAGAATGGCCTAAATCATAACATACCAAATAGCATGAGGCCACATGCCATTATTCAAACATGCTATTGACACCCACGTGAAATTTCGCATTCACAAAATTGGCATGAGGCCTCATGCCATCTTGATATACACACAGCTGCAGGCAAGTAAAAACATACATGACAATACGCTAGCCATGAAATTGCAAGGGCCCAAGATGGCATGTGGCCTCATGCCATTTCTAAATGTGGTCCTAAACCATTCAATGGTGAACATACCAGGAAGCACAAGTGCCGAATATCAAGAGGAAGCGGTAGCCACACCAAAGACAGTGCCGCTCGCAACACCGCAACTACTCGTAGCGCCGCTCGCAACACCGCAACTGCTCGTAGCGCCGCTCGCACAAACTGCCACTCGCATAAACTGCCGCTCGCAATGGCGCTCGCAATGCCGCAACCGCTTGTAGACGCATAAACCACAGCTCACAACGCCGCTTACACAAGCAACGCTCACTGCGCTCAGCGGAACCAAGAACACGGCGCACAAAAATGATAGACCTAGGAATGAGTTCGAGAATTCAAAAATAACACATGCTTGAACGTCACATCAAATCCTCTGACAAACCAGATCTTATGATTCCTCTGACAAATTTCAAACTGAGTAGCTTCTAGACTTTGCTGTCGGAGGTTGAACTTTGTCACATCATGTCCTTGCCTCGATCCAGCTGTGCCATGTCAGTGATTTGAACTTTGCCATGCCATGTCAGCGATCCGCGCCAAGATTATTCGCCGTGTAAAGGAATAATTATGCTGTGTGTGTACGTCCATTTATGGCAATATAAGGCCACACGCCATTCAAAGAATAATGCTAGTCGAGCATTTTTTGGTGCATTTTTGGGTTCAAAATTGCATGAGCCCACACGCTATAAAGTTTACCTGTACCAAAAATAGAAACAGCTTTATTTACTTGGGAATTTAAGTGGTTGAGGCATTTTTAAACTTACAAACACATGCCCTACTTACATTCATTTGGTTGCTTAAAATTCAAAAATATTATAAACCTTTCTTTTTGCATTTTCAATGTTTTCAATTATGGTTTTTGATTTTCGCAGGACCAGCCTAGTAATCTATTTGCATCCCGTCATGTTTATAGATAGCTTTCGTTTGTCCCCTTCGCTGGCCTGAGATACATCTGCTCGGAATCTGCCTCTTACAGCATTTGCCCAGAAAGGGCATCTTTCTTCACGCAGCATTTGCCACATGTTTAGGGTTAGGGTTTAGGGTTTAGGGTTTAGCAATTCAGTAGCTTGATAAACATGCAAATACAGAACTTGATGCAAAATCTTTTGATATGTCACAATGCCCCTAGGACCATAAACACATTTCAATAAAGAGGGTCCTTTCATTTCATAACTCCTTACGTAGATCTTGGTGAAACCAGAGTTAGTGAAGTTGGTTTCTTGTGATCCCGCATCTGATTGTGATGTCCCTTTGCAGTGTCGATGGAAAGGTCAATGCACACCAAACTGTAGAATCTTGGAGCAAAATAACGGTCGGATCTATGGCAAATGCCCCTGAAACATTGTAAGGCTCGTGTGGTCTCATGTGGTGTCCGATCGAGATGCTTCTTTGCAGGGTCATCAAGAAGGACATTGTATACCATTCTGTAAAATCTAGTTGCGATCTAACGGTTGGATCTCCAGGAAACTCAAAACAATCTCGCGCGTGTCAGAATATTCTACGAATATACTCCTATGTGCTCCTGAAAATGGCATGCGGCCCCACGCCATTCAAGAGATAACGCCAGATGACGCCGAGCATTTTTTGGTGCATTTTTTGGGATCAAAATTGCATGAGCCCACATGCTTGAACGTCACATCAAATCCTCTGATAATTTATTTAGCTGAACATCTGGCATTTTTGGAAATACAAGATGCTTTGGAATATCCAATCATGTATGGTATAAATATAGCGAGGGTATTAAATGATATCCCAATCATGATCTTTCTTTTGGATTCCGCGTGCATGCAGTCCAAGAAATGATGACGTTGCGGATTTCTTTTGGATTTCACGCATGCGCGCGCCGATCCAGAAATTAATGGTGGCGCCCAAGTCCGAGAAATGATGACGTGGCAGGATTACCAACCGTCGTGACATTTCGCGCGTGTGAGGTTAGGTTTTGCATTTTGCTTCATACTCGCGCTCGCACACTCGCGCTCGCATTGCGCTCCCACTTCTCTACAGGTTTCTCGTGTGCATCGGCGTCCACTCGCGCTTGCATCACACTCGCGCTCGCATCGCGCTCGTGTGCATTGGCGTCCACTTCAAGACACACCCAGTTTGTAACTTCGCCGCCAACTCCGCCGCCCACTCCGCCACCCACACGCAGCCCACTTGGCGTCCCGGGAGATTTCAGCGCCACTCTCCAACTGTAAGTGGCAGAGTAGCCTTGCTGCTACGATCCGCTGCACACACAGTGCACATTCGCCAGCGAGTCCGGTTGTCACGCCTCCATTCGGCTTCAAATGGTAAGTCTTTTAGGCCAAGTAGAAAATGGCATGAGGCCACATGCCATTCAGTAGCAACATTGGCATGCACCGATTGGGCTCTCGAGTGCAGTCCGGTTACAGATGGCGTGTAGCCTCACGCCATCTTAGGATGCAGCCTCAAGACATCTGATGCAGTGGTGAATGGCGTGTGGCCTCACGTTATTTCCAACTACTAGCTTTTCATCTATCAGCTCTAATTGTTGTGCATTTCTGAACAGGCGAGGAATTGCGTTCTTCTTCCAGCCACTGTCAATGTGGATGCAGAGAAGGGGGAGGAGCTCACCAGTTGGACTTTCGGGATGGAAGGCGAGGATCTGAGGCTGTACAACACAGATGGTGGGAGAAAAGAATGCATGGGGATCCTCATCCAAGTGACAGACACTCCATGCAGTTCCATGCAAGAATATGGACTGGCACTTGTGGTAGAGACAGCGTCTGCCTTCAAGATCCACCTTGCACATCCTAGCGGCTTTCCGGAGGGGGGCAGCGGCTATGAGGAATTCCTAGAGGGAGCTAGGGAGAGGTTGTCCAGGAGGCCCACAATTTCAAAGACGCTGCGGGTCTATGAATATCACATGGAATCTACGGACCTCACCTACGGCGATGTTCAAAAACTATATTCCAACATTGAGCCGT
The DNA here is from genome assembly GCF_000143415.4 of Selaginella moellendorffii. Lineage (NCBI taxonomy): Eukaryota > Viridiplantae > Streptophyta > Lycopodiopsida > Selaginellales > Selaginellaceae > Selaginella > Selaginella moellendorffii. The sequence continues at coordinate 31,005 of NW_003314467.1, read as the reverse complement.
TGAGAGTGACTCCAATTCGCGAAACAAAGGGGAAGGGGGTCGATTTGGAAACTACCTCAAAGCAGAAAAGGGTGGTCAAGCTCAAGCCGACGTCCGACTCTCCTAGTCCAAAAAAGAAGCTACTCAGTGATGCCATTGCCTCGGGTTCAAACACTACACCCACCAAAAAGAAGAGCCGCAAAGAGCAGAAAGAGCAAGAAGAGGCAGCAAAAATCGTCGTAGATAATAGTACTTGTTACTATTCGAACAAAGTATATACAATCGACGTGAGCCGTATCGACATCCAAAGCAAATACAACCACAGGCTAGTATCTGATGAGTGGGTGGAGAAACTGAAGCAGAAGATGCTGGCAAGTCCAGTAACACCCGACATCGCAGACGTGATCCCCTACTACCGAACAATGAAGGGCGAGACGAGGTTTCCAAACTTGATCAATAGGAAGGTGTTGGACGATCAGAACATCCGGTTCTATGCCGTCTCCGGGCAGCATTCTAGCTTGGCGATGCAAGAGATAGTTGTGGATATTATGGTGGGCGAGGAGGTGAAGAAAGTCTTCAAGACAAGAGTTGTCCGCCTGATAAAAGGCAACTCGCCCCTCCGATCTATCATATACATCTCCCACGCGCAGAATGTCAAGCAAGAAACGTGCTACAAATCGGGTCTGCACGAGACATTGGCACGAACACGGAAGCTCTGGGTTCAACTGAAGAAGCCACAAAAACCAGGACAAGGACGTGCACTAGCAACTAGCGCCTGGCAGGTAAGCCTCGTTGCATGTGGCATAGCATGTGGCCTCACGCCATTTCCATTGCAGGAATTCTCGAGTCTTCTCTCGAAAACACTGGGGGTCAATGACACACTCAGCATCCATAACATTCTACTCGCGACAAAAGTTGTTTTTGACAAATGGGTAGATGTGCTGAGGAGGTACCATGACGGGGAGTTGCTAAACTCAATGGGTGTGGAGGACGGCCGGAAGCCCAATGATTTGAAGCTCAACGCCTTGCGTTTCTCGCGGTCTCTAGACGACGACGACCTTCTGACAGTGGCTAATGCTCTTCTACGTGGTGAGGTAGTCTTCAACAAGACCAGAATGACTCCCGGCCATATTGTGACATACGAGGACTTGCGCATGACTCTGAGAGCTCGTGCGCTATTGAAGGATTGGATCTTCGAGCAAGTGGCCGTGGAGAGGGTGAGCATCGACACCACGCAAGAGATGATGGAAGCGCTGGAGTTGTCAAATGAAGACATCGACGAGTACGTGAAGGGGGCCCCCAAGTTCATCGATCTGCTGCGGGATGCCACGAAAAGTAAAGCTGAGAAGTTGGATCAGTATCCAAATTTCATTAAGATTGATGTCGACCGCCGGCTTCAGAAATAGCTCGACCCCGCAGCAGAGGCCTATCGAGAACCTTACCGGGTATACTTGAATTCGGATGAGGATCAAAGGTGGAGGAGCATCGTTTCCCGCGGAGATGAGCAGGTCAAGAACATCTTTTGTGTGATGGACTTCACAAACGAGGAGATCACTCATGCAGACGAAGTCAGCTCCATCATTGACTTAATGGTGGGACTTGCGGAGGTGGAATCTTCAGTCCACTATATGATCTACGACTCCGAATCCTATCACAAGTTCTAGAAGGCCTTGAACGAGGTGAAGGCTCGGTTGAAAGGCAAGGAGATGCGGGAGATCCATGGGATAATGGCTAAGAAGAAGATACCGACGAATGTCCGCATCTTCACACTCGCCCTTGTTATTGGTCCTGCAGCAGAGTGGGACTGGAGTGACTTCCCAGCTTCGTTCGACAAGGCCAATCGAATTGATCTGAGGGAGGTCAATTTACCCGTGCCTGAGGAACTGAAGACGGCTATGGAGCTTTCGAATCCAAAGAAAGCTCCAGGTGCAACATGGGAAATGCTCAGCTGGGTCTTCAACGCAATAGCGGGTGGGTCACATGCTTCCGACTCCAAGGGCAAATGCGTTGTCGAGTACAACTGCGGCGGACTATTCTTTCGAGCCGCACTACTCAAGGGTGTCCCGTGTGTTGCGGTGACAAACTCCATTGAAGAGGTGACTTCAATGGAGCATATAATTACAGTTGCCAAAGAAAAACAGTATCTTCTCTGCGAACCTGGTGAGTACACACTTTAAGTTTAAATGTTATCTCACAAGCTCTGTATGCAGGAGCGTGGCCACCCCCAGATGCTAAAACGGCGTTAACAGCTACTGTTGAAGATACCCATGTTGGGCCGAGCTCACAACCTGCACAAGGTAAGGTCACGTGAGGCCTCACGCCATTTTGATTATAGATCGTTGTGAATATTCAGACACGAGGACTGAAAAGCGCACTGGTGGCACATCGAAGAAGGACAAACAGACAAGCAATAGGAAAAAAGGAGGTACAAATTATATTTGCAATGGCGTGTGGTCTCATGCCATTCCTTGCAGGAGAAACTTCTTCAAAGGCAAAACAGGCAAGCACCAGCCAAGCTCAAATTGACAGTGGTCATAAAAAGCGAAAGCACGTTGGACAGTCGTCGAGATCAGAGGCGTTTGATTCGAAAAGGAAGAAGGGCAACGAAAAGATGATAGGTAATGTCTCGCGGTTATGGCGTGTGTGCTCATGCCATTCATTGCAGATCAAGGGCTGAGTGAAAGCAGGCAGTCACCACCTCATGACTCAGATTCCTATGGCGGACTCCCCTTCCCCAATCTCAATGGAGAGGTACAATGGATGAGGGAAGCTTTTCAAGTCAGGGCCACATTTTTCTCATCTTGTCATCTTCGAAGGGTGCAAGAACGTGCAGAAACCATGTTAAGACAGTCGGGTGAGGATACGGTCCTAGGTCACGCACTAAAACAGGCTATGGATGTCTTGTATTTTGAGATGGAGACTCGGCCAGATGATTTTCCCAAGATGGTCCTGGAAGAACAAGCCATCCAGCCTGAGCAGCCTATGGAAGAAATGCAGGAGGGGGATGAGGAGCCAGAGAAAGATAATGAGCAGGAAGAGCAGAAGGACGAAGAGGAGGACAAAGAAGAGGAGGACGAAGAGGACTTGGATGGTCCTCACAATGGTGACGATCACAATAACGACGACGACGATGATGACGACGATGGCCAGCCTGAGGTGGCCAAAGAGCAGCGGAGGAAGGTCATACAAGACAAACCATCAGGTAAATAATAGTACATCCATTCCTAACCTTTTACCATTTCTAACATTGTCCATGTAGGTCGCAGAGCAAATGGTAAGTAGAGATTATTCAGTTGAATTTACAAACTCTAGCCTTTAGTGTCGAGGAAGGATAGTGCCAAGCAAGGGTCGAAACGTATGTCCAATCCTTCAGAATCAGCAGTGCGCCCAAGTGATATCGGTCCTAGTTCCTCAATAGCAGTTGATAGTAAATACAGTATAGTCGATTCAATGTGATAATGAGTTTGTTTTTAGTAGCACGGGAGGATACCATCTCAATCGAAGGGAGATATTTGGACATGCATATGGATCCGCCAGTGGACTCTACTTGGCTGCAAGAGTCATCAGAGCTGGTGGAGGCTACTATCCATATCAACGCCAAGCAAGCTGACCACGCTCCACTTGATGCTGCCCATACCACTGAGTCAATCTTGTCCACGTATCCAACTGACGGTGACCAGGCGCCATTGGACCCACATGAGGCCGCCCCAGCCGCCGAGCCGGTCGTATCCTCATTTCCAACGGACTCAACGTGTGCCCAATCGTCTGACTACGCGCCGTTGGAACCTCCCTACACCGCCCCTGCTGCCTGTTCGGTCATGTCCACTTTGCCAACGGAGGCACCAGCTGAAATGGCGTGTGATCACACGCCATCGAAACCACCCCATGCCACTGTTGAGCCAGTTGTACCAGAGTCTACAGCTGAAATGGCATGTGCCCACACGCCATCAGATGCGATTGACCCCACATTGCAGAGGAGAGTATTTCCGCCCTTCACGTTTCCTCGACCAAAACCCTCTCAACGACCATCGGGAGCAACATTCGCTAATATTGTAGATGGTAAAATTGACTTGTACCATTTTTTATGCTGACGCATTTCATTTCAGAGTCACGGCGAAGGTACTGTATCGTTTTTGATCTGAACGGTGTCCTTTTCTCCCATGAGCGTGGCTCGTCCTCGAATGTCATTGCACCCTCCAAAGCCTGCGGTCGCAAGTTGGTCAAAAGAGACAGATTCACATTAATCACACGGGAGAAACTGCGGGATCTAATAATGACCATGCGACACTTAAAACAGAGGGTCGGGTTCAATTTGCAATTGGGAGTTTGGACATCCATGATGCGCCACAATGCATTAACGTTGCTACAGATGATGCACGATCAGACGTGAGTAATATTACCATTTGACTTTCTCCTAACGCAGGAGGATTGCTTGACTATGGTCCATGTGAGGGGTAGCAAGCCCATCTTCGTCAAGCCAGAGGCTGTAGTGATGAACCGGACTGCTAGCTCAAGTGAAATCCTCATCATCGATGACTCGCCGATTAAAACTGCAGCGAACACGCACACATATGCAGTGCACCCCATCTCTTGCAGTATGGAAACTAGGGAGAAGAAACCGTATGTTCTGGGGGACCTTGCAAAACGGCTTGGAGCGATGGTGATAGAGAACCGGCCAGTCCAGGAGGTGGCTGCAGAAATCAACCAAATGGCAGATGGAACGGTATATCAGAAGCCATTTGATCGGACAGACACCAGTCATCATTTATGGCATGTATATTGTCTAGCCAAGCACTATCCGCATCTCCATAATCTGCTCAACCGGATGGATTCTTCGACCACTGAACATGAGCGTGGACGTATTAGAGAAGAGATGGCATTACTATTGGGTTTAAATCCTGATAGTGTGGAGAGTGATGAAATTCCAAGATTATTGTATAGGCGTTGGAGGCAAAAAATAACAGTCTGAGATGGCATGTATTTATTTAAAAATGTAACTTATTATGGCATGGGGTTCCATGCCATTGTATTAATATTAAAAGACAATTCTTTGAGAGGATTTGCATTATACTAGAAGTGTTACAGCATGTTATTGGAAGTCTACGAAGTTGTTTTATTAATAAAGGGAAAGTAAAGATTGAATGGGGACTTGGGCTCCACCTAGACTCGGAGCAACTGAGCCAATATTAAAAGGATGGAAAGAAATTGGACGACGATGACAAAGAGAAGAGAGAGGTGAAGCAGTGGCAGGGGGAGGAGAAGTGATTGAGTAGACATTCCTTGTTTAAAATAAAATGGCATGTGCCTCAATGCAATTGAATTTTGTTATATTTATATACTATATAAAGGTTTGGAAACCTTATTTTACAAGTGGGATAATGACAATTCCCACTTTAACGAAATAGAGCTTTTCAGTCTTTTGCTTTAAGTCTGGCATTGCAAGACTATCAAAACAGCATAACGGGGATAAATTCTTTCTGAAATTTGAGAGATCAGAGCCTTGTGTGATTTCATAGGGACAAAAGACATGTTATTCCAGAGAATATGGAATTCATCAAATAAGCAAAAATATGGTGTTCTTGGCAAGTTTTGTTACTCATTTTAGTACTTTATAACATTTCTAATTCTAATGGTTCAGGAGTTTTTGAAGAAAATTTTATGGATCCTACATGTAATAAATAAGTATTTGAAAAAACACTTAATCTTTAATGACTAAAACACCACTTGCAAGTTATACATAAAAGATTTTGGTTAGAACCTGTAGCACATGTGATCATGGGATGAGATTTGGATATACTGTCACCGTGGATCCTTGGAACCTTGGGGGATAAATGGGGATAAAATAGCCACTAAGGGCTTTCTCATTAAGCAATTGCCCCTTTTCTAGTTGGCTTAAGGGGAGAGAGATAAGATGCGCTATAGTTGGTATTGGAGCAAATGGCACGGGTTCGATTCCCATTGATTAGTGGCTACTTAAAAATATAATATACCCTTGAGCAAGGTATATTCCTACCCTTAAATTTGAAATCATATGTATTAGGCATCCATGCGTACGTCCTTCCTCTTGTGTTCCTTCCTTTTGTGTGGAGGATCCACGGACGAATGTATCCACCGTGGGACTACAGTACAGGTGGATGACTAGTTGTTATGAGACACAAAATCCCTAGGCCTCAAAGTGGAGCCGAAAGGGTGCCACATGGTAGTGGCTGAAGTGAAAGCCAAACGAATGTAACACGTTTGGACTGAAAGCTCTGACTTGAAAGGTTGAGAGTGGGAGTGGAACTCCCAACAAAGTGCTCGAGGAACAAGCACGAAGCAAGCAATAAGCAAGGCTCCAAAAAGGGACCCAAAAGGACCAACACATGACATGTGAAAGTGACCGAGATGGAGTCTGAGATGGAGTCCGAGATGGACCTGAGATGGAGTCCGAGATGGACCTGAGATGGAGTCTGAGATGGACCCGAGATGGAGTCCGAGGTCGAGACCGAGACCGGGACCGAGTTCGAGTCCAAGTCCAAGTTCGAGCTCGAGAGGGTGAAAGCCCAAAGTGTTCGTCTCCCAGACCATAGGGGGTTTGGTGAGCTCCAAAAGTATAGTAAGGGGGAGGACTGCAGTGGAGCCAGTTTGGCCACAAAAGGCTAGTTTGGCCCAGGAAGGCTGTACCCAGTGTTGGGTGATGAACTACCCACTAGGAAGTCCAAGACTAGAGTGAACACGAACCGACAAGCGGGGTAGCTTTGTGAAGTGTTCAAGAGCCTGCTCTAGTTCCCCCGGGAGATCGACTGGCCGATGCTCCCAGTCCAAGTGTGGGTGGCACTACCTACTTGGATACCAGACGTGGCTCAACGGAACCTCGCTCTAAGCCCATGGCTAGAGCACCCAAGGGCGGAAGGCTGGGAGAGTACCCAGGTGGCTTGCGTAAGGCTATGGTGTTCTGAAATGTTGCCCCAAAGTCCCAGACTGTGGAAAGGAAGAGGAGCAGACCTCTAGCATAGTGACTAAGGAAACGAAAAAGGGATTTTGGGGGCATCCTAAGGATGCTAAGGAGTGGATCTGGGATGATCACTCATAGACGGATGACCCAGTCTTTGAGAGACGGGACAGTAATATAGGTGGTGTCAGACCACCGATGTGACCAAGGTGAATGGGCATAGCTTTAGCGTAACGGGCTGATATGTCGGTGGTACTTTGGGGTGTCAGTCATGGGATTAGACACGTGAAGCACTTGGACCAAGTGCAATGGTTGAGTGGCATGGATGCCATTCTGGGGGGCTAGCAAGTCCCTAAGTCCAAAATAGGACCTATAGAGGTTGTGAGTGAGACTCCTCCTAGTGGTCAGAGGTATGGTTAACTGACTAAAGTAGAATGGAAAAATTAGTCGCTTATAGTTGCCTCACATGGAATAGCTGATCTACACAATGGAAGGATTAGTAAATTTAGTGCGGAAATGGAGGTGCTGGTTCCCCTTGACTTAGTAGGGGTTGTTAGTTAATAGTCAATGAGGACATTAACATCTCTTAAGGGGGGGTGAGTGTAGTGTATGGGATCATGGGATGAGATTTGAATATACTGTCACTGTGGATCCTTGGAACCTTGGGGGATAAATAAGGATAAAATAGCCATTAAGGGCTCTTTCATTAAACAATTGCCCTTTTTCCATTTGGCTTAAGGGGAGAGAGATAAGATGCACTATAGAATCCTTTTTATAATTCTAAATGTTTGTAATAACTTCTTATTTGCAACAATATTACTTTTGTTACCAATAAATGAAAGGCTATATATAAAGAAAATATTCCATGCCCATATAAAAGTATTTGTGGAGTTTGATGATCTCCAAGGTATAACTATCTGTAAGGAATCAACTTGCTAAGGTGTCGTAGGCTAAAGGATCCCCGAAAGCATGACCAAAATGACAAAGAGTTCATCGGAGTAAGCCACAAATTTTTCCTTTCCAATTTGCCAGCTTACCTCGTCTATCCGACCAACACTGCCTTGGCTTGTGCTAAGTCCTCTCGCCAAGGTTCCCACTTATTGTACCAGCTCCTACTTGGTCCTACTTGGTTTCAGTTACTCACTGCACGAGCAATGGAGCGTTAGCCATCCATCCACAGATTCCCAAATCTCTCCCAATCCCCCTCCCCGGGTTAGACTGGACTTAAGGTTCGGCTACACTCCTTGCAGGCACAAGCAGCTAAGCACACCAAACCTCTAGGTTCCTAACACCCCTTGGTATAACAAGACTTGATCATGGGACCCTCTAAATTCTAACCCTTGGGTGCAACATTTGCTTTGGGACATCGGGGCGGAACACTGTGGCCTAACGGCCCGGTATGGGTACCTCTACCCCCTCACTTCCATCCCGAAGGGAAGGCCCAAGCCCCTAGGAAGGGCGAGGACCAATGAGCCACAAGGTACTCAAGTGGGGCACCACTCCACATGAGCCAGGAGCACCACCGTCGGTTTCCCTTTCAGGAGTGGGAGCTGCTCTTGACCACTTCCCTGGGTGGCCCCTCCGGCACCACCCAAGCCCATGCTCACTCCCACCCAAGGCCCTTCGGCCCCAGTCTCAACCTCAAGTCAGTTTGGAAGCACCATTGGAGAGTTCCTTCAAGACTAGTTCCTGGACCTCACTATCCCTACTATACTTTTGGAACCCGACTGCGGTGCTCCCGGCTCATGTGGAGTGGTGCCCCACTTGAGTACCATGCAGCTCATTGGTTGAGACTGAGTTCAAGATAGAGTCTGAGATCGAGTCCGAGGCCGAATCGGAGACCGAGTTCGAGACAGAGTCCGAGATCCAAATCGGGTCCGAGACTGAGTCCAAGGTCAAGTTTGAAGTCGAGTCTAAGATCGAGTCCGAGATCGAGTCCGAGACCGAGTCCGAAGTCGGGTCCGAGATCGAGTCCGAGATCGGGTCCGAGACTGAGTCCAAGGTCGAGTTTGAAGTCAAGTCTGAGATCGAGTCCAAGATCGAGTCCAAGACCGAGTCCGAAGTTGGGTCCAAGATCGAGTCCGAGATCGAATCCAAGACTAAGTCCAAGTACTAATACGGGTTAAGGGGTGAAAGCTCAAAGCGTGCATCTCCTAGGGGCGGGGGCCTGCAGGGGTTTCCAAAAGTATAGTAGGGATAGTGAGGTCCAGGAACCAGTCTTGAAGGAACTCTCCAATGGTGCTTCCAAACTGACCTGAGGTTGAGACTGGGGCCGAGGAGTGGGAGTGAGCATGGGCTTGGGTGGTGCCGGAGGGCTTCTTCCTCTTCTGCTCTTGAGGAAGAAGAGCACTTCCCTCAACTTCCTCTTGCTGCCCAGGGAAGTGCTCAAGAGCAGCTCCCACTCCCGAATGAGAAACCAACAGCGGTGCTCTCAGCTCATGTGGAGTGGTGCCCCACTTGAGTACCTTGTGGCTCATTGGTCCTCACCCTTCCTAGGGGCTTGGGCCTTCCCTTCGGGATAGAAGTGGGGGGGTAGAGGTACCTATACCGGGCCGTTAGGCCACGGTGTTCCGCCCCGATATCCCGAAGCAAATGTTGCACCCAAGGCTTGGGATTTAGAGCATCCCATGATCAAGTCTTGTTGTACCAAGGGGTGTTAGGAACCTGGAGGCTTGGTGTGCTTGACTGCTTGTGCTTGTGGGGAGTGTAGCCAAACCTTAAGTCCAGTCTAACCTGGGGAGGGGGATTGGGAGAGATTTGGGAATCCATGGACGGATGACTAACACTCCGTTGCTCATGCAGTGAGTAGCTGAAACCAAGTAGGACCAAGTAGGAGTTGGTACCATAGGCAGGAACCTTGGCGAGGGAACTTAGCAAAAGTCAAGGCAGTGTTGGACGGGTAGACGAGGTAAGATGGCAAATTGGAAAGGAAAAATTTGTGGCTTACAATTTGGTATCGGAGCCTTTTCCTTAGTTCTAGCGAAGGATAGAGGCAGATTGCTGGGAAATGGCAAAGGCAAGGTGGAACAAACCATGGTGGAGACAGAACCTCCTTCAGAGCTGGAGCCTTTGGTCGAACAAGAGGCTATGGATGAGGAATCCTTGCATGAGGAGGACTTCAGTGAGAAAACTTCCAAACAAGAGTCTGGTGGCGAGGTGCGGTCATCCAATGCTCGATTGGACATTCTAGAAGGACAATTGGCACAGACCAATGCCCTACTGGAGACTCTCATACACAAGCTAAAGTGTGACAAAAAGTGGAAGAAAAAGCGAAAGACTGCAGATGCTGGCAGCGTAGAAGGTGCAGACCCTTCGGTAGGGACTGAGACAGAACCAAACAAGGTCAAACAGACCAAAGTGGAATCAGTCCCTCAGACAGTTCCCAAGTACAAACCAAAGCCCCCACCGGTCTTCAAGGGAGTGAACGACTATAAGGTGGTGGAGGATTGGTTTTATGATATGGAGGACTGCTTCCGACCGTTGCAGTTACCGAACTCGGAGAAGGTCCCATGTGCAAAACCATACTTGGCAGATAATACCAAGTCTTGGTGGAGAACGACGGAGGCCAACGAAGGACCAATGGCCACTTGGGACATGATGAAGGCGAGGATCTGCGCGACTTACGTTCCTCCGAATGCTACTCTACATCTAAGAGACGAGTTGAGTAAGTTGAAGCAGCCCGGAACCATTCAGGAGTATGTGAATGGGTTTATGGCAAAGAGGATACTTGTCACGGACATGGGGGATATAGATGTGTTCCATGCCTTTATATCAGGCTTGCAAACCTGGGCTCGCGGTGAGGTGATGTGATGGAACCCGACCAACTACAAAGAAGCGTTGGATGCGGCCATCAAGGTGCATTTCAATGATAACCTGCAAAAGAGGAACACGACGGGGTCGGGATCCACGTTTAGCAAAGGGGCCAAACCAAGGGGAACGTTTAGCAAAGGGAAATTCAAGAAGAGTTTCTCTAAGAATGAGTCCTTGGGGTTCCAGAAAGGCAAATCCGGTGGCCAGCGAGCAAGTACGTGGGGGAGTCAAGCAAAAAGAGACAAACCCACGGATAAAAAGGTCAAGTCGTTTAGCAGCGTGGGAAACACTATATGCTACAACTGCAGTGAAGCGGGACACTTTTCGAGGGAATGTCCCTACCCGAAGAAGGCCAGAGCCAATATGGCCATTAAGTCGGGTGAAGTCCAAACTGAGGTATGTGATCTAGTCCCTAGCTCAAAGTTACTCATTACACGAGCAACTTTGGTAGAGAGTCGTTCGCGACATCTACTAGCCCTCCGAGGGAAGCTCAAAGGTAGCTTTGTTAAGATCCTTATTGACACGGGTGCTTCGAATAATTTTGTGGCTGTAGACATAGTCCGGCAAGCCGGACTAACGGTGCAATGGCTAGGCGAACCAAGGACTATAAAGTTTTGTTCAAGGTAGCCAAAGCATCGATGAGGTACTTCAACAAGCGAGAGTCGAAGTAGGGACTTCGAAAGTAGACATGGATTTCACCGTGTTGGACATGGCGGGATTTGACATGATCTTTAGGATGGATTGGTTCAATCGGTTTGTGGTAGCCCTGCATGGACAAGGTAGGAACCTTGTGGTACTGGCGAATGCCCAAGGAAGAAGATCCAGGGTGGAGGCCTAGGATCTAAAGGTAGGGCAATGCAAGGCCAAAGATTCGTGACTGAATGTGGTGTCCACGAGAGGACAACTCACTAAAGGGACCAAGGCTGCATTTTTGTGCTTACTCTCGGTGAGAAGTGACAAAAAGACAGGAACGGAAGAAGTACCTTTAGTGATCCAGCGGGTGTTGGATCAATTCCAGGATACCATGCCGGAGGAGCTACCGGCGGGGTTGCCCCCCGCACGATTGATAAAACATAAGATTGAGTTGGTCGAGGGTGCTGAGGCGGTGGTTCGTCCCCCCTATCGTTTAAACGAAAAGGAACTCACGGAGCTCAAGCGCCAAATAGAGGAGTTGGTGGACAAAGGGTATGTTAGGTTGAGTAAGTCGCCATATGGGGTGCCGGTGCTATTCGTGAAAAAGAAAGATAGATCTATGCGCATGTGCATAGACTACCGATTGCTCAACAAATATACAAAGAAGAACAAGTACCCTTTGCTAAGGATTGAGGACCTGTTCGATAGGTTGGGAAATGCAAAATACTTCTCGAGGATTGACCTAAGGTCAGGATATTACTAGATCAGGGTAGCAGAGGAAGATGTCGAGAAGACAACCTGTCAAACGAGGTATGGGAGATTCGAGTTTCTAGTGATGCCCTTCGGGCTATGCAATACGCCGGCAACGTTTTCGGCGTTGATGAACCATATCTTTGTACCCTATCTGGATCACTTTGTGGTCGTCTATATTGACAACATCCTGATCTATAGTGAAATGCTAGAGGAGCATGCCAAATACTTGACGAAGGTGTTTGAGAAATTAAGGGAACACCAGCTATATGCTAAAGAGAGCAAATGTGACTTTGCTCAACAAGAGGTAAAGTTTCTTGGGCATGTGGTGGGCAAGGACGAGCTCAAGGTGGACCTTGAGAAGGTCCAAGCGATCCAGGATTGGGAGCGACCATCAAATGTACACGAGTTAAGGCATTCTTGGGGCTATGCAACTACTATTGAAATTTTATCAGACACTATATGAGAATAGCCTTGCCCTTAACAGACCAAACGGGAAAAGGGAAGATGGTATGGACAGCAGAATGCAAGGCAGCATTCGTCCACCTCAAGGGGAAGTTGAGGAAGGCTCCCGTGTTGGCATTACCAAACTTTGGTAAGGACTTTGAGGTAAAAATGGATGCTTCAGACTTTGTGTTAGGCGCAGTTTTGAAGCAAGACAACCATCCAGTAGCGTTTTTCTTGAAAAAGTTGGACAAGGCTCAACAAAAGTGGCCTGCCCATGAGAAGGAATTGTTTGCAGTGGTCAAGGCGCTCAAGGAGTGGCGACACTATTTTGGGAGACACTTCAAAGTTTACACAGACAATGTGGCAACGAAACACTTCTTGTCACAACCCGACCTAAGGGGAAAACAAGGTTGGTGGGCCAATGTTTTGGCCGAGTTTGATTGCGAGATTCTGTACAAGCCTGGGAAGAGCAACATCGTGGCAGATGCACTAAGTCAAAAAGCGAGCTTGAAGTTGGCAATATCCAGTGCAATAGCAACCTTTTGGGATGATGTGCGGACCGCATACGAGAATGATGGTCTAGCACAAGAAGTGTTGCTAAGGAATCTAGAGGCATGGGAAGCTCACCAGAGAGGTGAGCTGCCAACGGAAGAGAAAACGGGCTATGCAGAACGCAACAGACACATATATTACAAGCAAACAAGGGTGTATGTTCCAGAAGGGGAACTAAAAAAGGTAGCCCTAGGATTATTTGCGATGCTATGGATCAGGAGACTAGACTGATTGGGTAAGTCATTTGGGACTTGCAGAAATGTGTTATAACAACTCACCACATTCGAGCATCGGGGTGAGTCCATGGGAAGTCATCAATGGGCGAGCTATTGAAGGTCCTGTGGAACTCGGCATGGCCGAGTATCATGGAGAGTTACCCGCAATTGAGGCATTCATGGCGGAAAGACTCAACATTTGGAATCTAGTGAGGGATTCCTTAGAACGGGCTCAATAAAGGTAAACAAAGTATGCAACCTAGAAACGCCGGGATGTAGAGTTCCAAGCTGGGGAGAAGGTGTGGCTGAACACCAAGAACCTTAGGCTACCAAGTGGGATCAGCCGGAAGTTGACCCAAAGGTAAAAATGCATGTATTCTTGTAAATGAATTGATCTTGAGTTCCTTAAGTAGGTTCGTGGGGCCTTATGAGATTGAGGCTCGAATCGGTAAAGTGGCTTACTGTCTCCAACTTCCTCGAGAGATGGGGAAGATGCACCCCGTGTTCCACGTGAACTTACTCAAGCCGTATTTTAAGGATCCGCTTCGCAAGGACCAAGTAAGACCTTTACCTGAGGTTATCCAAGGGGAAGAGGAATACAAAGTCGAGGCCATCCTCAATGCGTGCAAGAGCAAGCGACAAAGACGCAAGGTGAGAGAGTTCCATGTGAAGTGGAAAGGATTTCTGCACTGCAAAGCAACATGGGAACCGGAGGAGAACCTAGCGAACGCGCAAAATCTAGTGGAGGAATTTTTGCAAGGCAGAACTCTATGTACTTATGCAAAGTTCAATTAAAGTATCAATTTGTGAAGTTGAGCAATGGCATATGTTGGGACCCAAAGGCGCGTCGAAGGTAAGCTAATTAGCATGGGTTAGCTAGGTCGACCAGGCATAGAGAGCTATGCCCGACTCCCTGCGGGGATGTCAAATCCATAGACGTATTCTACGGAGGTTAGGTTCGAGTCCCAACCCCCTAGTAAAGTAAGGCTGGGTTCAAATCCTGACCCCATACTAGGGCGTGGTGAGGTAAGGAGTATAGGGACACCTATATTCCATTGTCATGGGCTCTTGGCCGGGGAGGCTAACTTAGGCACACCGCTAAGTGGGGGGATGCCCCCGGAGACATGGTCAACAAGTCGTAGGATAAAAAAGAGACGTTTGATGTGGGCATCGAACTTCTTCTATGGGTGGTGGAGTTGTAAGGAACCAACTTGCCAAGGTGTCGTAGGCTAAAGGATCCCCGAAAGCATGACCAAAATGATAAAGAGTTCATCCGATAGGACCGAGTCGAAGATCGAGTCCAAGACCAACTCTGAGACCGAGTTCTTGATAGAGTCCGGGATTGAGTCCGAGGCCGAGTTCGAGACCGAGTTCGAGACAGAGTCCGAGATCCAAATTGGGTCCGAGACCGAGTCTGAGGTCAAGTCCGAAGTCGAGTTTGAGATCGAGTCCGAGTACTAATATGGGTCAAGGGGTGAAAGCCCAAAGCGTGCGTCTCCCAAGGGGAGGGGGGGGGCTGCAGGGGGTTTCAAAAGTATAGTAGGGATAGTGAGGCCTAAGAACCAGTCTTGAAGGAACTCTCCAATGGTGCTTCCAAACTGACTTGAGGTTGAGACTGGGGCCGAGGGGCCTTGGGTGGGAGTGAGCATGGGCTTGGGTGGTGCCGGAGGGGCCACCCAGAGAAGTGCTCAAGAGCAGCTCCCACTCCCGAAAGGGAAACTGACTGTAGTGCTCCCGACTCATATGGAGTGGTGCCCCATTTGAGTACCATGTGGCTCATTGGTCCTCGCCCTTCATAGGGGCTTGGGCCTTCCTTCATGATGGAAGTGGGGGGGGTAGAGGTACCCATACCGGCCTATTAGGCCACGGTGTTTCGCCCCAGCGTCCCAAAGCAAGTGTTGCACCCAAGACTTAGGATTTAGAGGGTCCCATGATCAAGTCTTATGGTACCAAGGGGTGTTAGGAACCTGGAGGCTTGGTGTGCTTGGTTGCTTGTGCCTGCGGGGAGTGTAGCCGAACCTTAAGTCCAGTCTAACCCGAGGAAGGGGATTAAAAGAGATTTGGGAATCCGTGGACGGATGGCTAACACTCCATTGCTCGTGCAGTGAGTAGCTAAAACCAAGTAGGACCAAGTAGGAGTTGGTACCATAGGCAGGAACCTTGGCGAGGGAAATTAGCAAAAGTCAAAGCAGTGTTGGATGGGTAGACATGGTAAGCTGGCAAATTAGAAAGGAAAAATTTGTGGCTTACACTATCAATCTTTACACTAAAAAGGCAATTATAAATTTTAGATAAAAGATCTGAAAGATATACATCATCACTACTGGATGATGAAAACAAACAACAAAATTCTCAAATGGTCAAATTACAATAAACAAAAAAGTTTTACAAGCAAAACTAGATTTATGTAATTGTCATGTGTAGATTAATTTAAAAACTAGAATTCAAATCTGAACAAGCTGAAGCTCAGTCAAAACACATCATCTATAATGTTTGAACATTGAAGGATGTTGATACAATCGATGACTCATTAAATGCTCTAAATAATGATGATAATAGACTAATTTCCCAAAACACTCATTTAGCAGCAAATAAAGTCTTGGAATGTCATACTTTTGAATCATATATGATATGTTATTCAAATGTCACAATCAGCAAAAAAATTAGTGTGGTTAATCCAGGAACTATAGATATACATTCTCTTGAACCAAAGAGAACCCAATTTTCATCAGAACTGAAATCAATTCTTGCATGCTTCCAAAGATAGAACTCTTATTCTAGAAGAGGTCAATTGTACGATTGTGGAAGAAGACATAGAATAGAAAACATTTTTATTTCCATATAAGGATTAAGATAGGTCTATTTTCTATATCATTAACTCTTGTACAATAAATGATACTAAAGCTATTCATCAACTGAGGGAGCATGAAGAAAGGACAAATATTTTACTTTTCATGTTTGTGTTTTTTTTTTTTTAAAACGATTGCTAACTATCCCTTTTAGAATGGAGTCACAGTTACAAGGAGGGGTTTTCTCAAACTTAGGAGCTTGAAGAAACAGTAATTTTTTACTCTATTCATCTCTTTCTTAACTTATTTATACTTATTATTGTTACATCTTCAGAATTTGGAAATTTTTTGATCATCTAGCATAACCAAATATGACAAGGAAATAAACTAATAAAGACTAAAGACAATGAAGGCCATCTATAAAACAGAGATTAAAGAAGAAAATGATAAACACATACTTCACAAAGATGTTAAGTTGGATGAGTGTAAATTCAAAATTAAATTAAGTTTTGAGTATGGCAATGCAGTGTTATTGGTCCAACGGTTTTGTGGCAATGATACACTCTGCAAGTTTTGCAACACAGAATGCACCATCTTTGCTAAGAGTAAAATTCTTGAAACTCACCTATTGAGCTGATTTCTTTTATAGCTCATACTGCTAAACTTAGATAGATAAAACAAAGAAAAAATCAAAAGAAAATGATAGAGAAGCACTTACCAGAGTTTGTTATTTTATCACTTAAATGGAACATATATGGCTATTTCCCTTATCCATAAATGATACGCTAAACTCACTCTTGTGCAAGAGAAAACACTTTAGGTCTGTTCTTGATTCTTGATAGTCTAAACTGGATAACCTATGCAAATTGTGGAACTAAGATTAAGGAGTGAGTAAATACAGAGTACACATAAATGTCAAGGTGTGTTCCACTGTAAAAAGTGTCAAGTATATATTCAAATACATATACAAGGGACATGATTGTCAGAGGTACGCCTTCGAAGGGATAAGAACTCAACACCTAAACAAGTGCCAGATTGGGATGAAATAGAGGCTTTTAGAAACTACTGCTATGTCTCTGCATCAAAAGGAATATAGAGGATCACGAGTCACATATGAACCAACTTCAATGCTAAAGAAGAAATCATAGCACAATCCATAATATCCTCTTTAACACATCTATAAACCAAACTTCATAATGCCAAAGTTAATGAAGAGTATATTTGCATGAACCGAAAAACTAAGCATAACGAAGTTATGCTCAACAAGTAATCATGTAATCGATCCTCTATGAATCCATTTATAGCAAGATGTAACTCACTGAATAATAAGCACAAGAAGAATCATTAATGATTGATATATTCCAGCTTAGATTCAATAAGGATTCAAACATACCATTATCAATCACTAACTCTTCCTTTCGTAGAGTTAGCGTTGTCCACGACTAAATCACTTTTCAAGGAAAAGCTAACGCTCAACCCCTACTAAACAATCTTGTCTAGAACATAACTAACTACATTTACCACTCAGTTCATTTGAACGTCAATATAGTTGCTAACTAGCAAATGCATGAATGCCAATAACGCAAAGCTACAACCAAATCATCATGATTTCTTTTGTGAAATTTTTTCATGCATATATTTTATAAAGGTAAGAATATATTGATAATTTAAGTGGACTAATCATATTTAAGAAAATCATGTAAATATTTTGTAGAAGTTGATCTAAAATATAAGATTAATATAAAATAAATAGATTATAATACTATAGAATTAAATATAGAAAGAATCATGGTGAAAAGTTTTGAGTGATTTTCTTCATAGTGGGTTTAGTGTTCTTCAGATTTGCAGAGAAGCTAATTGAGTTTTTTCTTAGATGGAATTGTTGTTAATTAAAGCATATCACTGTTGATTTCAATTAGTTATATAACACTACAAGTACATCAATCTAGTAAGAAATATTAAGAATAAATATATAAAATAACATTATTATATTAATAATTAAAATCTAAACATTTTAGCAGAGCATTGTATTAAGGATATAAGCTTTAAACCCTTTGCTAATCCATCAAAAATGAATGTCCAAAACTTGTAATACTAACTGATGAAAAAGTAGTGAAGCTAATGTACACAAAGAAATTGTAGTGTAGCCGGAATTTGTTAATTCTTGAAGTATTACTACAATTAGTTAGAGAATCTGACTAATACATTACTGACACTAAATAATATAATGAAATTTAGATACACAATTATATACTCATGTTGATTAGATGTCATTATTTTTAGTTTTACCTGGCTATTTAGTTTTCTTATTTATTTTTTCTTTATTTCTTCATCTTTCAAATGCCAAAATTTTTGGAGAAAACCTTATTATTTTAAATAACTCTTCAAGAGAGTAAATGCAAAAGGTATATCTTTTTAAGTTTTTAAATTAATTTACATAGAAGGAAAAAAAATTGCAAAACAAATCATTAAATTTGTGTTAGCATTAAGTATTTTCATTGAAGAAAATTAGGGTTTATGAATTCTTTATGGTCACATCAATCAATGCATTACACTAAGAGTACAACATATCATACTATAATTTTCTCATAAAATATGAATATATACATAAATGAAGTCAAATTCTTCTCTATAGCTCTCGAGCTTGCAGTGAATTTTCAGATTGTACATCTTTGATCAAATATCCATTACGGCAAAAAAAAATAGGGATGCTTGCATGTAAGATTGTGGGATTAATCCCACAATCTTACATGCAAGCATCCCTACAATTTTATTAGCAGCATCATCAAATGCAACCACTCATATATGTCTAGTGCTGTCCAAAATCACAAGTGTAGTGCATATTTGAACCAAATATCTCCAGAATCAGTGTCACAAGAGTTGCATTGCCACATACTTTCTGAACCTTGAGTAACCTTCTTACCACATTGCCTTCCATTGACAACCTTCACACATGCTGGGTAATAGAAGTCACCAGTCTGGATTTCTTTCACTAGCAGAGAACTCGGAAACCTTCAGGTTGATAGACAACATCTTAGATACTGTCTTTGTACCAAAAATCACTGCTTTAAAAGAA
>NW_003314467.1:0-7343 GCF_000143415.4 Selaginella moellendorffii | reverse complement strand
GGCATAGTTCTTTACGCTTGGTTGACCTAGCTAACCCATGCTAATTACCTTACTTTTGACGTGCCTTCGGGTCCCAACATATGCCATTGCTCAACCTCACAAATTGATACTTTAATTGAACTTTGCATAAATACATAGAGTTTTGCCTTGTAGAAATTCCTCCACTAGATCTCGCGCATTCGCTAGGTTCTCTTCCGATTCCCATATTGCTTCACAATGTGGAAATCCTTTTCACTTCATATGGAACTCCCTCATCTCATGTCCTTGTCACTTGCTCTTGCATGCATTAAGGTTGGCCTCAACTTCATATTCCTCTTCCCCTTGAATAACCTCAGGTAAATGTCTCACTTGGTCCTTGCAAAGGAGATCTTCAAAGTATGACTTGAGTAAGTTCACATGAAACACTAGGTGCATCTTCCCCATCTCTCGAGGAAGTCAGAAGTAGTAAGCCACTTTACCGATTCGTGCCTCAATCTTGTAAGGCCCCACAAACCTGCTTAAGAAACTCAAGATCAATTCATTTCTAGGAATACATGCATTTTTACCTTTGGGTCAACTTTCGGCTGATCCCACTTGTTAGTCTTAGGTTCTTGATGTCCAGCCACACTTTCTCCCCAAGTTGGAACTCTACGTCCCGGCACTTCTAGTTCACATACTTGGTTTGCCTTTATTGAGCCTGTTCCAAGGAATCCCTCACTAGATTCCAAATGTTGAGTCTTTCCGCCGTGAATGCCTCCGCTGTAGGTAACTCTCCATGATACTCGGCCACACCGATTTCCACAGGACCTTCAATAGCTCGCCCATTGATAACTTCCCATGGACTCACCCTAATACTCGAGTGTGGTGAGTTGTTATAGCATATTTCCACAAGTCCTAAATGATTTACCCAATCGGTCTGGTCTCCCGAGACATAACATCACAAATAATCCTCCAGCTGCCTATTCACCCTTTCCGTTTGTCCGTCTGTCAAGAAGTGTTACTGCCATCAAACTTGACTTAATACTCAATACCTGTCTGTGGCTGATAGGCTGTGCTGAATTTCAACTTAGTGTGATATTGTTCCAGGAGAGTTCTCCAGAACCTACTGATGAAGATCTTATCTCGATCTGAGATAATCTCTTCTAGCCTTCCCTACATTCGAACCATTTGTTCAAAGAACAACTTCGCCACATCTTCTACATCCACTTCTGTTGTAGTGGGTATGAAATAGGCCATCTTTGAAAATCGGTCCACCACCACAAATATCGCATCAAACCCCTCACTTAGGGGGAGTCCCGTGATGAAGTCCATTATAAGTAATAAAAGGACCTTGCACAAATAAGTCAGTGACCCCTCCATCTTTCTTTTGGGAGTATCATCAAGGGGTTCACTCAACACCAGTTCATGTAGTATTTACTTTCCAAACTCGTTTTTATAATAAGAGGTTTCTTATTATTTTCTCTATGTTAGTTGATACAAGTTTGAGTTTATCTTCTATTGCTCGACCTATTGCCACACATTGCCGTCTACATTTGCATCGTGTAGTAGAACCAGTTTTCATTCTTTATGGCAACAGCCATACACATGCATATGCATGAGATGAGGTGGATTTGGTTGTACGTGTGGGTGATTTTGAGCTTGGGTTGTAGTCATTGCGGGTGGTGCTAAGTCAAGCTTTTAACCTCATCCTTGGTATGGATTGGTTGCAGTGCAATCATGCCAAGTGTGACTTTGAGGCTCATGAAGGAGTATTCTAGTCTCTTTGAATTTGACTTATCATCTAAGGCCAAAATTGCCACACGTCATCCGATTCCAACTGGGGATGCTCATCCAATCAAGGTTTCTGTTCATCGTCGATCACTCAAAGAGATCAAGATTTTACGTGCAAACGTCAAAGAGATGTTGAAGAAGGGTGTTATTTAGAAGTCGCAGAGTCCTTGGGCATGTGAACTTATCTTGTGATAAAGCATGATGGGAGTATTCGTTTCTACATCTACTATCATCCATTAAACAAAGTGACGATCCCAGATGTGTACCCTTTTCCTCACATTGCTGATCTCTTGGATTATCTGGGGTGAAGTCGTTAGTTCACCAAGCTAGATCTTACTTCTGGGTACTGGCAAATACTGATGGCCAAAGAAGATATTCCTAAGATTGCTTTTTATACACTGTCTGGTTTGTACGAGTTCTTGGTGATGCCGTTTGGTTTGAACAATGCTCCAGCAACTTTCTACCGGATGATAGACGAAGTTCTTTACAATATACCAGAGGTGACTACTGACTTCATTAATGATTTCTTGATCCACTCAGAGGGGACGTGGGAGGAGCACGTTCATGATGTTTATAAAGTGTTGGATCAGCTACGGGATGTTGGTTTAAAGCTGAAGCAGTCGAAGTGCATATTTGGGTCCAAGGACATGACTTATCTTGGGTACTGTATTTCTCATAAGGGTTTGCAAGTTGATCCTAACAAACTTATGGCTATTCTAAAGTTCTCTACTCTGAAGTGTGTGAATGATGTACAATGTTTCATGGGAAAGGTGCAATATCTTGGTCATTTTATGGATCATCTTTCTGATTGCATTGCACCATTGCGAGCATTACTGAAGTCATCAACATCATCTTTCATCTGGTCTCCGGATTGTGAGTAGGCATTTGTGGATATCAAAAGCTCTTGACAACCCCTCTAGTTTTGGCATATCCTGACTACACTCAACCTTTTATTTTGTGTGTGGATGATTCTGATATTGGTCTTGGAGGTGTGTTGATGCAAGAGAGCCTAAGTGTGCCTAGTCAATGCTATCCCGTTGCATATATAAGTTATACATTACAACCAGCAGAGTGTAAGCTCCTGAATTTGGATTTCCCGGGAGGTCACTCAACCTAATATTATTCAAACCCAAAGACACTTAACCCCAAGTATCCCAAGACCCTTAACCGATTGGAAAAGGGAGTGCACTCTTATTCATTGGTCTTTTCCCTTTATATTTGAACCCCATGGATCGTAGTTTAAATTATTCTCTTTGGTTGCTTATACGGAGGTGAACTACTCCACGACTGAGAAGGAGTGTTTAGCAGTAGTCTGGGGTTTTGAAAAACTTCATGTATATCTACATGGTTTTTGGACGTTACTTGAAGGTGAGCATGCTGCCATTACTTCATTATTGAAGCAAAAGAACCTAGTTGGTTATATTGCTTAGTGAGCTTTGAAGCTTCAGATATATGATTTTAATGTTATTCATCGCCTTGGGAGTTTTATGGTTGATGCTGATGCCCTTTCTCGAGCTCCTCTTCCTTTTCCACTCTTTTCTCATATTTTTGATGAGTTTGTTGTTCCGGCGTCTGTGGATTTTCTAGACAAGGATTCTGTGCCATCGACGGTTGTTATATTTGACATTTAGTGTTTACAAGGTGCAGAGCAAAATCTACCTTCTCTTGATGAGGTTTGCGAGGCTCAAAAGCTTGAGCTATGGATTCGAAGGCTTCGAGATGGGTTTGAGAATCCTACATCACTTGCTGATGACTTGCCATTTTGGCATTTACATTTTTAGTATCGCCTTGAAGATGGCCTTCTTTATTTTGTGGGGACGGATTCTAATAATCCTTTACAGCTAGTGGTGCCTTCTGTCTTTATTCCACGGTTTCTCCATACCTACTATGATTCTCCTATTTTAGGTGGGCATATGGAACATTGTCGTGCGGCCGAGAAGCTGCATAGGTTTTCTATTGGCTGAAGATGCGACGTGATGTTATCTGGTATATGCGTAGCTGCGTTTAGTGCCAAGCTCATAATACTCCTTCTCATGCTGCAAAAGGATGGTTGGAGTCAATTGTAGTTTCCCGTCTATTTGAGTTGGTGGCGATTGATCTTATGGGAACTTTTCCACGATCGACTACTAGCAATGAGTATGTTATTATTGCTTCTGACTACATGACTCATTGGGTGGAAGTTGATGCTCTTGCTAGCGCCTCTGCCACTGTTGTTGGATACTTCCTCCTCAATCAAGTGGTGTTTCAGCATTCCTGTCTAGAGTGGATTCTTTCAGATAATAGTCCCACATTTATGGCTGAGGCACTTCATGTTTTGACGTCTCGGTTGGGGATATGCCACACTTTCACGAGTGCTTATCATTCACAATCAAATGATTTGGTGGAACGACTTGTTCAGACGTTCAAAGGGATGATCACGAAGTACATGAACTTTCAGCATTTAGATTGGGATGGTTATCTGCCGTCTTTTTAGTATGCATATGTCACAAGGGTGCAAAGTTCTATTGGTGCTTCACCATATAAACTTTTATATGGTCATGATCCAATATTACTAACGGAGTTGGGTTTACCTTCACAATTTCCATGAGCTACCAATGCTAGGTCGTGGGATCAGTATTTAACGAGCATTCTTCCACTGGTCTAAGCGGAGTCTGCAGAATACTTAGGCTGTGTACAAGTAGGACAACAGCAGTGCTACAACTCCCATCATCATCCACCTACAGAGTACAAAATGGATGACTTGGCAAGTTGGACCACAAGTGTATGAGGTCCGGCATAACATCCAACAGGGCGATCCTCTAGAGATTGTGCATGTGCAGTGGCTGAAATGCTTTATACCAAGGGATCAAGAGCAATTAATACCACCTACAGATCCGTTGATGCCTCCTCTTGACATTCCTCTCGATTCTGGCCTATCTATAAGAGAACCTTGATGGTCTTCCATTATTCTGAGAGGAGGGGATGATGTGAGGGCCAAGTGTATGGCTACAATGCCATATACTAATATTAGCATAGTGGGATTTTGGTAGCTGTTTCAATCCGGACCACTCACTTCTGTATATAAGTTAAGGTTTTTTTGTTAATTGATATGCACATTTTCTGTATTTCCTTTCCTTATTCCAAACACTCACATATATATATACTAGCAGGGATCCCAGCTCCGCTGGAAAAAAGTAAAGAATGTTTTCAATATGAAAAAATGTAATCATACATACTTTGGGTTAGAACAACACATTTTCAAAAAAAAAAAATAGAACAATGACTTATGATGATTTTCCCTATAATAAGACTTGGTGGTTCTCCCAGTAATGAGACTTGGTGGCATCTTAGGTAGCCTTTTCTTTTAGTTTTTTAAAAAAAAAGAAAAGAGAGAGCCATGTTAAAGGAGTGCAATTGAATAGTCATTTACAGCTTTTAATGCTACAAGTTGGTCACAGAAACTTTGCAGGTGCAAAATGCAGCTTCAGCATTTGCATCCACTCTAGCCGTGTCAAAGAGGGGAAGAAATTATTGGCAAAGATCCTGGGATTATCCTTTTCTAAAGTTGGTAGTTGACAATTTGTCAGAAAAGAATGGGAGAGTTTCTCTTTGCATTCTCCCCACCACCAGTAAGTCTTTTAGCAATTCAATGAGCTCTTCATAAGTCTTTGAACTAAGTTGATTAAGAATACCTTCAAAACCA
Source organism: Selaginella moellendorffii (assembly GCF_000143415.4). NCBI lineage: Eukaryota > Viridiplantae > Streptophyta > Lycopodiopsida > Selaginellales > Selaginellaceae > Selaginella > Selaginella moellendorffii. The sequence continues at coordinate 1,912 of NW_003314467.1, read as the reverse complement.
AGAGAAAGAGTATACATCTATAAGTTCAATTACCAGATTCTGGCAACCAGCTTTGGACTCTCAAGAATCTAGAAAAAAAAAACTACTCCTGTAAAGGGTCATAGTCTAAACTCCAATCATGAAATTAAGAAGTTCTTTGATGCAACTTGTCTGATCAGAAAAACATTAGAAGAGGATTTTTATGGCCCAAGCGTTGTCGAAGTTGGGTGGCTCAGAAAGGTTGCACAAGTCACTTAGTTCTGGAGGTAGATCCTCTTGTTATATGGCACTACAAACACAATGGTCATCTGGATGTTTGTCTTACTCTTTGCATTTTTTTGAACAATGCTTCAAGGTACAACTGGAGAAATTTGCTAGAGATGCTCATCTTATACATATTATATGTTATGTAAATCTGTCTATTCTTTAATTCTTTTAAAGGCATTTCGTTCGTTCTCACTCATCACATACTATTGATGATGGAAGTGAGGCATGGGAGGCCACTATGAAGAGGAAGCTCCAAGACATGTGTCATATTAACCTTCCCTAAGTTGCATGAGTAGTTGATGTTTCACATATATCTTAGTATTATCTGGCGCACTGAAACAAAGTGGCATTGACAATGAGGTAGCCAATGAACTTACATGTGACTAAAGTTGTGTAGACCGGCAAAAAATGGTGAAAGAAATCTATCCAAAAGCTTTTAACTCACGATCCAATCTTAACAGCAATCCAGGTGGCTTGAAGTACTTGTTTGTTGTGATAACAACTTTCTCAAGCAGAGAATTTGAATTATCTGAGAAGAATCTGAGTAGTCATTTGGCTGGATGGGACAACACATTTGCAGTTGAAAATAACAGGAACAAATGTGATGAATTTAACTATGTTCTATGCCTCGTAGATCTTATTAGTGAAGCCCTCTAAAGCAAGGCCAAGGCCTATTCTCTGTGTTGTATTTATCCTGAAATCCTGACATAAGAACAAAGTCAGATTCCAAAAAATTTTACTGAGTTTGACAGGGCAGCATTGTTTTCTACACGCCTGGGAGTGACCCTCTCCTTCTCTAAGCCACACATCCACCAGGCTCCCACACAACTTAAGCACCGTGGAGAGGCTTATGGCAAAACCATCACAAACAAACAACTCCAGAACCACCTCCTTGCCAATCCCAGCATCAGTGACATCTATGACACAGCACTGTGGCAAGCCATCTTGTCAAAGCTGGCTGAGAATCCACCAAGTTTCCACATTTCATGTACATGTCCTGTTTATCAATTTTTTCTTATACTATATACCATTGGATGCATTAGAATCAATTTTGGCTTGTTGGAAATTGTCTTTACGAATGTTAAAAGTTGGAATGAACACTACATTACTGAAATCAATGCCATGAACCACTAAAATAGCGACTCATCTTTTAAATCTGCTATGTAAACCTCTGAAAAAAAAACTAAAGAAACTACCTGATGCAAACACAGAGTGCAGCTTGTTTTGTATCAGCTTAAGTTCTTATTCCTCATCATACCACGGGTCTGCTGCTCACACCACTCTGATAACCGAGCCCAGTGATCGATCTCTCCAAGAACATCCTCTTGTTAAATCCATCAAACTCGCAGTTTCCACCTGTGAGTAGAATCATCCCATCCATAACTCGGCTGACAAGTTAGTTTGGCACTCTCCTCATGGCAATGGATGCCATTTCTCCCACTTCTGCCTGATCTACAGGCTGGAAGAATATCTCTGAATCGTTCCACACCAAGAACTATTTGGTAGTCCTTCTCAGTAAGAGGCCGTTGTATTACAAACTCTGGCACTATTTCCTGCAGTCCGGGTGGTGGCACTGAAGTATATGAAAGATCAATTTCCTGGAAGTAAAGCAGTTAGAAAGGGAAAAGAAAAGTAGTGACGAAAGTGATATACCTGAGTTCGAGGT
>NW_003314466.1:60934-62593 GCF_000143415.4 Selaginella moellendorffii | reverse complement strand
TGTATGAAGTATTATAACCATTGCATATGCACATTTTTGGGAGGATCGGTTTGTTGGACATCATGCCGAACATCATAAACTTATGGCTTAACTTACCGCAACATCTGATGTAATCCTTTCCACTGAGCAAGGAGCCCTTTAGATAAACTATATACCATAAGATGGGGAAAATAGACTAACACTAAGTCATCCACTTTGTATTTCATAGGTGGATGATGACAAGAGTTGTATCACCATTGTTGTCCCACTTGTACGTGGTCTAGATATTTGGCACACTCTGCTCAAACAAGTGGAAGAATGCTTATCAAATACTAATCCCACGACCTAGCATTGGTAGCTCGTGGCAATCGCGAAGGTAAACCTTGCTTTGTTGGTAATATTGGATCATGACCATACAGAAGTTTATATGATGAAGCACTAACAGAACTCTACACCCCTATGACATATGCATATCGAAGAAATGACAAATAACTATCCCAATCCAAATGCTGAAAGTTTATATACTTCACAATTCCTTTGAATGTTCGAACGAGCCATTCCACAAACCATCTGACTATGGATGATAAACACTCATGAAAGTGTGGCGTATCCCCAACCAAGACATCAAAATATGAAATACCTCGGCCATAAATGCAAGACTATTATCTGAAAGAATCTTCTCTGAACAAGAATGTTGGAACACTATTCAATTAAGGAAGAAGTATCCAATAGCAGTTGCAAACGCATTAGCAAAAGCACTAACTTCCACTCAACAAATCATGTACTCAAAAATAATAATAATATACTCATTGCCAGTAGTTGATTGTGGAAAAAGTCCCATAAGATCAAACACAACCAACTCAAACAAATAAGAAATTGCAATTGACTCCAACCGTCTTTCTGCAGCACAAGGGGGAGTATTACGAGCTTGGCACCAAACGTAACTATGCACATACCGAATAATATCACGTCACATCTCTAACTAATAGAAAGACTTGCATAGCTTCTCAATCACATAATGATGTCCCATATGCCCATTTAGAAGATGAGAATCATGGTAAGCATGAAGAAACTATGGAATAAAGATTGAAAGCACTACCAGCAGTAAATGATCATCAAAATCCATCCTCACAAAATAAAAAAGGCCATCTTCAAGGTGATATTGAGTAAATGCTAGAATGGCAAGTCATCAGCAAGTGATGCATGATTCTCAAACTTATCTCGAAGCCTTTAAATCCATGGCTCAATATTTTGAGCCTCGCAAACTTTATCAAGAGAAATAGATCTTGTTCTGCATTTTATGGACACTAAACATCAAGTACAATAACCGCCGATAACACAGAATCCTCATCTGGAAAATCCACAGATGCTGGAACAATAAGCTCATCAGAAACATGATAAGAGAGTGAAGAAAGAAGAGGAGCTTGAGAAAAGGCATCAGTATTAGTCATAGAACTCCCTAGGTGATAAATAACATCGAAATTATATATTTGAAACTTCAAAACCCACCAAGCAAGTTCTTCTGCTTTAATAATGAAGTAATGGTAACATGATCACCTTTTAATAATATTCAAGAACTATATAGATATATATGAAGTTTCTTGAAACCCCAAATTGCTACTAAACACTCCTTTGTTGTGGAGTAGTTCACTTCTGCTGGTGTTAATATATGGCTGATAT
>NW_003314466.1:48777-57225 GCF_000143415.4 Selaginella moellendorffii | reverse complement strand
TTTGTTGTACCTTGACGCTTCAGCCACCACAATGGGATAAAAACTTCCATCTTTATAGTCTCTCTCTTGGATGGAGCATATGAGACAGTGTTGTATCAGTAGGATTATGATGGCAAACCTCATGCCATTTACTTCACTAAACACCACTTAACTGATGATGAGCTCCTTTGGACTGAGATGGAGTATCTTATGGGCTTTGTAGTGTATGCTTTCTAGCAGCTTCGCCACTACTTGCTTGCTTGCCACATAGTATTTCAAGTGCATTTACATCTAATGATTTACTTGCTGCACTAGCCAGTCCTCCAAAAACACAGTTACTAGATTTCTCTTGTAAGAGTATGACTTTTCCATGTCCTCCAAAACACAGTTGCTAGATTTCTTTTGTAAGAATATGACTTTTCCATGGTAGTTGAGAAAGGAAAAGTCTTTGATGGAAGCAATATTATGTTTTTGTTACCTAGAACAAAGAAAATTGATAACTAGCAGCCTGAGCAGCCTTTTCCAGATGAGGTGCTGAACTACATTAGCCATGACAAGCCATGGTATTCTGACATCATTGCAACACCCAAGGCTCAATTGTTTGAGAACAATTTGGCATCAAGCTGATATCATTTTCAAAGGGCAACTAGTTGGTTATATTCTTCTTGGCAGACACCTTTATAAGAGATATAATGATGGTGTATTGTTGTAATGTGTTATAGAAAAGGAGGTCCCTGCAATTATCATAAATTGTGACTCATGTAGTGGCTATCTTTTATCACTTTTCTTTTCAAAGCAATCATGGTATTTCTGGTTGACTCTTTTTGGCAATGATAAGTGCTTTGTCTAGTGTTGTCTGCCATGCCAGAAGTTCCAAAAAACTCAATATGATCACTATTATCCTTAGTTCCCATCATGCTGGAAGGTCCATTCACTCAATGAGGATTGGACCATTTCCATAGTGCAAAATCACCATCTTTATATCATTGTCATCACAGATTACTACACAAAGTGGTCTCAGTGATCTTAGTAGATAAAAAAGCCACAATGAACTTCATCTATGACTTATGTTGTTGCTTTGGAGTGCCTCCCATCATTGTTGACCATGAATCACACTTCATTAGGGAATGTACATATATATTCCATTGAATCAAATAATAAGCTTTATTTTTATTCTTGGGTAAAAATTCACTATAGATACAAAGGTTGCAAGGGTTAGAGGCTTAGATATGCTTGATCTTCTCACAAGCTTGAGTGGTCATGAGAGGCATAAGCACAACATCCAAATCCTATGAGCAAATATGTCCACACTCAGCTTGTCCCAAAAACCAATATATATACGAGGTTTGAGAAAAGAAGTTGTTTCTTTATGTACTTGGTTCTCTTTTGTAGCTAACACAAACCAGGATTTCTATTATCTAGTGACACCAATATGTCTAACATGTTTACCTTGATGTTTACTCATTCCATGGGAAAACCTGTGTCACTCATGTAGCACACTAGAGGTACAAGTCATGTACGTCACCAATTTTCTTATTGCTGCAGCATGACTCTACTCACCATGTCTACAGCTTCTCAAGATGGCTACTCAAGATGTACAAGTCCAAGGCTTCTGCCAAAACACATGTGTGAGCACCTCTATACCTTCACTCTAGCAACACCAAGCTCCCTTAGCAACTTTGAGATGTAGTACTTGGAATTCTGCACTTGGCCATATGCCAAGCTCAAGTTTGGCTGCCAAAAGGTTCTCACCACTCCAAGGATGATCATCACCATCACCAAAGTAATGCTAGAGTTGCCACCAATCTATTTGGAACTATGTACTACCAGGGTGAGTAAATATTTATTCTCACCAATTGGAACTTAAAGCCAAAATTCCTAGAATCAAACATAGGCAATTATTAAAATGAAAGCATTGAACAATTTTGGTAAAAATACATGTTCAAAATAACTAGAATTGCTAAACAGAATGAAAAGTGATATAGTGAAAAGGTGGCCTAAAAAACCTAGGTCACACCATATACCATAATTCCAAGTCATTTTTCCTAAAACTTTAAATCAAATAAAATCCCTTGTCTAGACTGGCAGTGTTAAGAATCATATCAGTGATTCCTGTTTTTCTGCTACTTTGATGATCATTTTTCTTCTCTCTCTCTCACTAGACTTATAAGCAATATCCATACATGCTCATAGTTCATGATATACTATACTACTTTCAAGAGTTTATTCTAGGCATGGTTTGTGAAAGTTTTTCCTTCCTCTTTTACAGAAGAGTGCTTCTAGGAAGCTCAATGGCTTATGATCCATCAAGAAAAACCAAATTCAATCCTTCAAAAAGGATAACTAAATGGAAGATTGAATGGTTAAGCTTACTTGTTAGCCATGGCATGGGGGGAATCAGAGACTAATCGGGTGGTTATGAAATGCTCTTGAACATAATGAGATTTGAGTGAGCAAAACTTAATTTAATAGAAAAACAAATATCAAAAGAAATAAAATTACTAATTAGTAGATTTCTAGTTTCTAAATATATTAATTATAACACTTTGTTTTACTTGACCACATTTGAATTGAAGGTTTATCATCTTGATATAAAACTAAATTACAATCTAACTGTAAAATAAACATTGATGGTTTTACACAATAAAATTTCTTACAATAAGTTCCATTTGCATATAATGGTTTCAAATAAAATGCTGAATACAAAAAAAAAATCCATCTTCTTGCAATTTGAATTTACAATCAAAACTTTCTCCATATGTATAAGTATTCCATAAAACTATATCTTTGTAATAAAAAGCACTATTATAATTGTTTTGGACTAAAATAAATATGCTTTATAAAAATGTGCTAAAAATTCACTAGAATTATGTGTGGCAAATTATAAACCTTTATATCCACAAAATAATTTAGATTTTAAGAAATTACAAAACTTATATAGAATTGAAAGAGAAATAGTATTATCATAAGGAGTTATTCTAAGAGTATATCCTTATACTTGATATAATATTACAAAAATACCAATATCATGTTGAACAATAATACTCATAAAATATGATGCTCTTGCATTTCTAATAGGAAATAAATTTCTCTAGCAACTCAAACATGAGCTGTCTAGTATTATCATTGTTAATTTGATGAATACCATTATTGTTTATTGGACATATTTATACTATTAAATATAATAGTAAATAATATATCTATTGTTAATATTCTTGCAACATAGGATGTATAAAATGTAGAACATTCTGGTGTAGTTCCATCTAAAGGTAATGATTTTGTTATAAAATATAAAAAATGTAATAATTAATGTATCCATATTTATTTTCCTTAAAATTGCTTCACTATTTCCAAAATTATTATAATGAAATTATTTCTGAGTATAAGTTACATAAAAATATAAATAATAAAATATTATTATCAGGAAAAATTGATAATGTGAGGTCCAAGTGTGTGGCTACAATGTCATATACTAATATTAGTGTAGTGGGATTTTGGTAAATGTCATATTGGTTTCAATTCAAACCACTCACTGCTGTATATAATCAAGGTTTTTGGGCAAATTGATATACACTTTTTCTATATTCATTTTCCATATTCTATGTATTCACATTGGTGGAAGTGAGAAGCACCTTTAATTGTCCCTAAGAAGTGTTTAGATTTGGTATTTTGGTTTAGATATAACTTTTACATCATCTAGATCTAACTTTTTCCATTTCCTTATTTTATTCTTTCCTTTCGGAATTTTCGTTTAGATCTAGCTTTTGCATTATTTAGATCTCCCTTTCCTTATATTTTTTTTTTCATTTCTTTCTTTTGCTCTTTCCTTTTCATTCATCTTCATGGTAAAGCAACAATCTCTTCCTCCTTTGACTCTAGTGCAGTAGCTGATGCAATTGCTTGATGCTATGCAATTGCAATTGAATAACCAAACTTAATTGATGGTGGCATTAATGACATGTGGTACAATTCCTCTTGCTCTTGGTGCCAATCCTTATGTTTGGCTAGAGTTTTTTCGTGGGAATTCTGGGGATGATGTGTACCATTAATTCAATCACTTCACAGTGATTGCCACATATAATTCTTGGGATAATGCTCAATATTTGCGTGAGTTTCTCACATATCTCCAAAGGATGGCGATGTAGTGGTACAATAATTTGAGTGCAACCACACATAAGGATTGGAGTATTCTCCCAAACGTTTTTAAATGCGCATTCGGACATGTTGACAATTGTGATAATGCCTTCCACCAATTGTATCGTTTTCGTCAAAGGTCATCTAAGTTGATGATGTAATTTGGCATTCATTTCTAAAGCCTCTTGCTTCATGTGAAGCCAAATATATTGGAGCGGATTAAGCTGAGAATGTTATGGTCAACACTTCGTCAAGATATTATAGGACTTGTGCATGCACTTGCTCCAACCACCCTTAATGATGCTTTTCACTTATCACAATGTTATAAGACGTCATTTCTTCCACTTCTTGCTACATGTGTTTTAGCTCCACTTTCTGTGGGAGATGGTCCTATTCCAATGGAGGTTGATGTTGCTACTGCTCGAGTTCAAGGATAATGGCGAGGACATGGTCATGGCCGTGATGTTTGCTATTGGGCATGTGATGAAGTTAGTCACACTTATCAGCATTGTTGGCATTTTCCGGATTGGTAGCTTCTATTTCTTGCGTGGAGACCTTGGCATCAACAACGTCCTATTAGTGCTAATGCAGTGGAAGGTCTAGACACTGAGATGCATCTGAGAAATAAGGAGTCATGCGAGTAATGGAGGGACTTTGCATGAATAAGTCAGTGACCCCTCCATCTTTCTTTTGGGAGTATCATCAAGGGGTTCATTTGGCATTAATTCATCCAATGTTTACTTTCCAAGCTCGTTTTTATAACAAGAGGTCGCCTATTATTCTCTCTGTATCAGTATATACAGTGTAAGCAACCAAAGGGAACGACTCAAGAAATGATCCATGAACAAGAGTGCACCCCATTTTCTAATTGGTTAAGGGTTTTGGGATATTTGGGGTTAAGCATCCTTAGGTTTGAATAGTACTGGGTTGGGTGACCTTTTGGGAAGTTTAAATTCATGAGCTTACATTTGGTATTAGAGAGGTGTTAGGTTCGACACTATTGGTTGGCTAGGTATATTGATTGACATCTGGTTGGTCCAGTTTGCTCCCACTAGGCTCGACCTGAGGGGTAGGGTGTCATGAATGTGACTTCAGGTGTCGAAAGATACTTGTCGGCTAGTCCTTATGGACACTCTTTCCTTACTGCCATGATGGCAGAAGGTCAGTACAGTTGGTTTCCTTTATTGTTCCCACTTGAGCTAGTTGAGAAACTGGTCAATGATCGTGTACTTAAATTGGATAAACATAAGGTAGGAACTCTATGTGTTTCTTGTTGAGTATACTTGGCCTAGTTTAAGAAACTCCTGTTATTGGCTTGCACTTGCTAGTATCAAGAACCCCTGCGTATTGAGACTAGTCCCTCAATATTGCTAAATGATAGCTTACCGTGTCTGCCAAACACCCTCGCTATCATGCCCTTAGTGTTGGTCTCATTTCGGTCCCATATGCTATTTATGGAAAGTGTCTAGATTCGTTCATTTAGCATATCTACGGAATGTAAAGATTGTCCTGAACACAATAGTATTTGTCCTGTGTCCAAATTCTCAATCTAAAGACATTCCATATTTAGTAAGTTTTGAGCTTGTCCCAGAGACTAATTCCTGGTACTAAAGGAGGCTTGGGGTGAAAGCCCAAAGCGTGTGTTCCTCAAAGAGGGGGGGGGGGGCTGTGGGGGGTTCTAAATGTATAGTAGGGATAGTGGTTAGAATGCATGTCTAACCATCTAAGACATTAGTTTGGCTTCTGCTAGGCTGTGTCACTCCTTATTTTGCATCCATCTTGGGTCTAAACCCAAGTTCTACGCTGCTCTAGTTGGTGGAGTACCCTCCTCCTCATGTTAGGCCACCGGTATGCCAAAATTGTGTCAGACTCTGTCTGACACCATTTTGCGTGTAGGTGCTGGATACGAGGAGCTAGTGCTCGTGGGATTGTACCGGACCCTTATTCGTAGCACAACGGGCTTGGAGTTCGACTCCAAATTCAAGTGCGCTACATTTGGTATCAAAGGATTGTCTCAGCGATTCCTATCCAACTTTTGTCGGATTTTCTAACTCAAGTTGCATACGCAGAGACTTTTCTAGTAGATCCGAAGCGACCTATGTAGGATTAGTTGGATAGCACCATTCGGTAAGAACATTGTATGCATGTTCAGTTACTAATAGAGGCATGCATGCAGCTAGCAGGATGGTGAAGAGGAACTGTGCTGATGATGCTGAAACCTCTAGATGGGTGAATCGAGAGGAGGAAACTCCTGCTAGAGATGCTGTGGAAGAGGCTGAGGCTAAGTCGGAAGAGGAAGAGCCAGATGCTGCGGCGTTACAACATACGGCTCAGGAAGTCGAGATTGAGAATTGCAAAGGGAGGTCCGCAAATTGAAGAAGGAGAACAAGAAGAGGAAGAAAGAAGCTGAGGCAGCTAAACCAGCTAAGCCTAAGCAACCGGACTCCTCTTCGAGTTCTAAGGACGATGAAGTTCTACAGTTGCCCCTGGTTGCACGAGGGGATCTCATGCATTACGTTAATGCGTTTGCTCAGAAGTGCATTATGATTGCAAATATGAGTGACGAAGATGCTCGGAGTTATTAACTGGAGGGTTTAAGTTCACTTTCTTGTAATGAGATTTTGAAGTTTAAGCCAAAGACGTACTTGGAGTGTAAGGAGGCAGCGCAGCAAGTTGCCTTTAGTCACTCGCTCATGGAACAATATTAGCAATCATATGTTGGTAACTCAGATAAGAATAAAAATTCTAGGAATAAACAAGGTGATCGGAAATAGAGTGTGGAAGGCAGGTTCCGCTCTGGAGGCTCACAAGCAACGGTTAACAAAGGTGGTGGTGGTTGGAGACCACCAGCAGCTTCTTCTGGTCCTAGGCCCTCTGTTCTTCCTCCTGGTGGGTGCAAGTAGCAGCAATCTGCAAAACTTGCTCCTAGCGGAATAGGTAGTGTGGGTCATTGCTTCCATTGTGGAGAGTTGGGACATAGGTCTTTGGAATGTCTTAACAAGCATAAGACAAGGTCTCGGGTTAATGTCATGAGGGAAGACAGTGGTGGTAAAGCTGAAGGGGTTGACAAGTTGGTCAATGCAGACTATGAGGAAGAAGAGGTGAGTAACTTTCATTGCTTTCCTCAAGCTTTTCATGTACTCAATGCAAATACTGATCCGTTGATGTATCTAGTAGGCTTTGTCCATGGACACCGAATCCGAGTGATGATTGACACGGGAGCTACGCACAACATGATATCTGAAGACTTAGTTAAGTTGTTAAGATTGAATGCTGAGCAAATGTCGCCTATGCACTTCTAGTTTGCGAAAGGTGGGCAAGTAGCCAGAAAGTTTATGAGCGATGTTCCAATAAAGATATCCAAGTGGAAAGAAAAAGTGGACTTGGTAGTGTTGAAAATACCAGATTTTTAGATGGTGTTTGGTATGGATTTCTTCAACAAGTATATAAAAAGGATTTATGGTGCTAGACAAAGTCATATCACGTTGAAGTCAGAAGGATGTCCTGATATATCCTTTCAGTTGCAAAAGCGTTCCTAAAAGGATTGGGATGCAAAGTTCCTGACTGCGAGGGCCGCTCAAAAAGCAGCTACGAGGGGATGTCAGACCTTTTGGGTTCAAGTGATGGAAGCTGAGGGTGTTGGTGACTCAGTTCGAATCAGCGATGGGGTTGATCCTGTACCAAAGAGGATATTGGAGTTGTTGGTGAGGAATCAAGATATCTTTCCAAAGGATTTGCCACCAGGGCTACCTCCTAGCCGTGAGGTTGATCATCGAATTGAGGTTATTCTGGGTTCTAAACCACCTACAAAAGCTCCATATCGGTTGAACATCAAAGAGATGGCTGAACTCAAGAAGCAACTCACGGATCTTCTTGACAAAGGTCATATATGACCAAGCAAGTCACTTTATAGAGCGCCGGTCCTTTTTGTTATGAAAAAGGATGGAACTATTAGGATGTGTATTGACTATTGGGCATTCAACAAGATCACGGTTAAAAACAGTTATCCTTTGCCTCGCATTGATGACTTGTTTGACCAACTCTTAAAGGCTAAGTATTTTACGTGACTTGATTTGCAGTCCAGGTATCATAAGATACAGGTGGCAAATCAGAATGTGGAGAAGACAGCCTTTAAGGATCGGTATGGATCTTATGAGTTCCTTGTCATGCTGTTCAGGTTATGCAATGCTCCGGCAACGTTCAACACTATGATGGATAGAATATTCAGAGATTACTTGGACACATTTGTTGTCCTATACATCGACGATGTTCTAGTATTTAGCAAAATGTTGGAGGATCATTTGAAACACTTGGAGCTGGTGTTTCAGAAGTTGC
>NW_003314466.1:45872-48563 GCF_000143415.4 Selaginella moellendorffii | reverse complement strand
AATTGCTCTTCCATTGACTGAGTTGATGAAGAGTAGTATTCCGTTTCACTGGACACTAGCTTGTTAGCATGCTTTTGTACGGTTGAAGGAGATCTTGACTACGGTTCTTGTTCTCAGGATCCCAAATCTTGATAAACCCTTCGAAGTGCATTGTGATGCATTTTGTTATGCTATTGGTGCCGTGTTACAGCAAGATTGTGACAAAGTGGTGGGTGTTACGCTAAGGCAACATGGTTGTCCCGTTGTGTTTTATTCCAAGAAATTGGATGAGACCCAACGAAGATGGCCAACGCATGAGAAAGAGATGTTTGCTATAGTGTCGGCCCTAGAACACTGGAGACACTACTTGGGTGGACATACCAAGGTTTATACGGATAGTAACACACTAAGCTACTTTATTATGCAGCCTAGGCTTACGCCAAAGCAGGCTCGTTGGCAAGAGAAGCTTTCTAGATATTATATTGAAATCATATATAAACCTGGTAAAGACAATATTGTTCCGGATGCGTTCAGTCGTCAAGCTTAATTTTGGGCAATATCGGCAATCAGTTTGGACTGGTTGGAGGACGTTTGGGCTTCGTATGGAAGTGATTCATTGGCGAAAGCAATCTTATGCCGTGCAGAGTTGTCGAAGCAGAACTCTGATAGTGAGGTAGTGAAAGTTGCTAACCGCACCAATGCAAAGCTTCACTTCTCGGTTCGGGATGGGCTTATATTCTATAAACAAGAAAGATTGTATCTTCCCTCTAAGGATCTACAACAGTTGTTTCTGCAGGAATATCATGATATTCCAACAGCGGGACATGGTGGACAGCGAAAGACTCTGGCTTTATTGAAAAAAGGATTTTTCTGGTTTGGTATGAAAGGTGATATAGCGGATTATGTCCGTTCCTGCCCTATATGCTAGCAATGTAAGCGTAGAACTAAGAAGCAGGCTAGAAAGTTGCAGTGCATTCCAGCACCAGTATGGCCATTTCAAAGTGTGACACTTGATTTCGTCACTTGCTTGCCAAAGTCTAAGGGTTATGATACTTTGATGGTAGTTGTGGATTGATTGTTGAAGATTGCACACTTCATTCCAATTGTGGGAATAGTGAATGCGAAACAAGCAGCAAAGCTCTTTTTCCATGAAGTCGTGCGGGTTCGTGGTCTTCCCGAAAAGATGATCTCGGATAGGGATTCAAGGTTTACAGGGAAGTTTTGGGGCACACTGTTCCAGCTGTTTGGTACCAAGCTAAAATTTAGTACAACTTATCATCCTCAGACTGATGGGCAGACCGAATGCGTGAATGCTCAAGTTGAGGATTATTTGCGGTACTATGTTGCGGCAGACCAACGCGATTGGGTTGAGCATTTGGATACAGCAGAAATATGTTATAAAAACACATTTCACAGTGCTATAGACTGTTCTCCATGGGAGATGCTGCAAGGGAATGCTCGTGGGGTTCCTCAACAAATCGTTGTACCGAAACCTATGTCCAAAATGTTGGTCCTGGCTATTGAGACTTATGCGGAGCAGCTACGCCAAGGTTGGTCTAGGGCTACTGAGGCGATGGGCAAAGCTCAGGATAGGTATTGACATGATAAGGATCAGCATCGTCAAGATATATCCTATCAAGTGGGAGATCAGGTGTGGTTATCTTTCCGGAACTTGAACATTAAAGGATGTTTATCTCGGAAGTTATTGCCTAGATATGTTGGACCTTATTGGGTGGTGAAGCAAGTTAGTGATGTATCCTATAAGTTGGATCTTCCGGATGAGTTGTCCAATGTAAATGATGTGTTTCATTTCAGTTTACTAGCACCATATCATGTTGCTACGAATCGCTCTGTGGACATTTGTCCCCCTCCGGATGTTGTGAATGGTGACATGGAGTATGAGGTCAAAGTGATTCTCTTGTCTCGCAAAGCTAGTGGTGGTCATTCCAAGGAATATCTAGTTAAGTGGAAAGGTTACTCAACTTGTGAATTAACTTGGGAACCTCTTAGGAATCTTATACATGCTCATGAGCTTGTCACGGAGTATGAGAATAGTAATAAAGACTAATTTTTGTAAAAACCTTGTAATAAATCTTGCAAATCAATAAAGTAATATATTTCTATCAATCAAAGTGTCATTTCTTTCATTCATTCGTACTTGGGTCAGTTTTGGCAAGCTGACTTTGGCACTTCGGTGCATGGGTCCAATCTATAATCATGGGGATAACTATTATAGACTAATCACAAGTCCCCGCCTCTCTCTCAATGACTCATTTTCGGAAAAGGGAGTGGTCGTGTAAACAACTTAATCTGCCAGTTTATAATAGTTGTCTAAATCTTCCCGACGAGGTTGATTTCTTGCTCAAGGGCAGTTGGGCCTTTGGCCTTCTCCCTATGTCCCTGCAGGCAGGGATGTATCATTCTTTTGTAAGCCGAGTGGTACTCAAAGTAGCAAGGGTGGCCAACTCCGTTAGTCATTTCCTTATCGGCGACGGCCGAAGGGTGTCTGAGTCTTAACATCTTTGGACGTAGAGGAGAGGTCGTTCCATAACTCATTTAAGTCGGTCTATTTTCCACATAGTGTGCTTTCCATTAACTTTCAAAATTTTTTCCTTGACAGTTTGCTAGACTCAGGTATACATCGACTAGGACGTCAATCTTCCCCAAGGGGGGGAGAGTGTTGCGAATGTGACTTCAGGTGTCGAAAGATAC
>NW_003314466.1:41979-45772 GCF_000143415.4 Selaginella moellendorffii | reverse complement strand
TCCTTACAGACACTCTTTCCTTACTGCCATGACGGCAAAAGGTCAATATAGTTGGTTCCCTTTATTGTTCCCACTTGAGCTAGTTGAGAAACTGGTCAATGACCGTGTACTTAAATTGGATAAACATAAGGTAGGAACCTTATGTGTTTCTTGTTGTGCATACTCGGCCTGGTTTGAGAAACTCGTGTCATTAGTTTGCACTTGCTAGTATCAAGAACCCCTATGTATTGAGACTAGTCCCTCAATATCACTAAATGATAGCTTACCGTGTTTGCTAAACACCCTTGCTATCATGCCCTTAGTGTTGGTCTCATTTCGGTCCCATATGCTATTTATGGAAAGTGTCTAGATTCGCTCATTTAGCATATCTATGGAATGTAGAGATCAGCCTAAACACAATGGTGTTCGTCCCGTGTCCAAATTCTCAATCTAAAGACATTCCATATTTAGTAAGTTTCGAGTTTCGAGTTTGTCCCAGAGACTAACTCCTGGTACTAAGGGAGGCTTGGGGTGAAAGCCCAAAGCGTGTGTTCCTCAAAGAGGGGGGGGGGGGGGGGGGGTTTGTGTTTCCAAATGTATAGTAGAGATAGTGGTTGGAATGCATGTCCGACCACCTGAGACATTAGTTTGACTCCCGCTGGGCTGTGTTGCTCCTTGTTTTGCATCCAGCTTGGGTCTAAGCCCAAGCTCCACGCTGCTCTAGTCGGTGGAGTACCCTCCTCGCGTTAGGCCACCGGTATGCCAAAATTGTGTCAGACTCCGTCTGACACCATTTTGCATGCAGGTGCTAGATACGGGGAGTTGGTGCTCGTGGGATTGTACCAGATCCTTGTTCGTAGTGCAATGGGATTGGAGTATGGCTCCAAATTCAGGTGCGCTACATAGGGTGTTAAGAGAGCAGGGCTCTTGGGAGAGCTGTGGCTCTCAGCTTTCGTTCATGAGGGCGTGAACTTACAAGGAAGCATGGTGGATTGTAAGCAACTAAAGGGAATGATTCGAGAGACGATTTATGGGGTTCAAATATAGAGGGAAAGGGCCCATGAATAAGAGTGCACCCCGTTTTCCAATTGGTTAAGGGCTTTGGGATATTTAGGGTTAAGCATCCTTCAGTTTGAATAGTATTAGGTTGACTGACCTCCTAGGAAGTCTAAATTCAAAAGCTTACATATAGGTTCGAGTTTATCTTCTATTGCTTGACCTATTGCCACATATTGCCATCTACATTTACGTTGTGTGGCAAAACCAATTTTCATTCTTTATGGCAACAACCGTACATATGCATATGCATGGGATGAGGCGGACTTAGTTATGCATATGGGCATTCTCGAGTTTGAATTGTAGTCATTGCAGGTGATGCTGAGTCAAGCTTTTGACCTCATTTTTGGTATAGATTAATTGTAACATAATCATATCAAGTGTGATTTTGAGACTTTATCCCCTTGTCTCATACTTCCTTATATTTCATCCATTCTTCTCACTTCCGTACCTCTTCGTCCCTACGTTTTTACCTCTGCTTCCATTACTTTTGTCTCCCCATTACATCCTTCTATATTGTTGTCTTGTTCCGCTCTTTCCTTTTCTGATCCCTCTAACGGTTTTTGTGTTGTAACAATTAACTCACTTATGAAAGAATATGTTGATCTCTTTCAATTTGACCTATTGTCTGGGGCTAAGATTGCCATATATCATCCAATTCTAACTGGGGATGCTCGTCCAATCAAAGTTCCTATTCATCATTAGTCACCCAAAGAGATCAAGATTCTACATGCAAACATCAAGGAGATATTGAAAAAAGGTGTTATTCGAAATTTGCAAAATCCTTGGGCATGTGAACTTCATCTTACAATAAAGTTTGATGAAAATATTCATTTCTGCATCAACTATCTTCCATTAAACAAAGTGACAATCTTGAATATGTACCTTCTTCCTCACACTACTAATCTCTTGGATCGTCTGGGGAGAAGTAGTTGGTTCACCAAGCTAGATCTTACTTCTGGGTACTAGCAAATACTGATGGCCGAAGAATACTACTTTTTGTACACCATTTTCTTTATATGAGTTCTTGGTGATGCTGTTTGGTTTGAATAATGCTCCAGCGACTTTCTAGCAAATGATGGATGAGGTTCTTTGCAATATACCGGAGGTGACTGCTGATTTCATCAATGATATCTTAATCCATTTGGACGGGACATGGGAGGAACACGTATAATATATTAGGTATGTTTTTACATAGTTTTGAACATCTTTAGCCATTCTAGCTAATGATATTTTCTTTTGAGCACTTTTGTTGAGCCTTATCTAACTATTTTAAGAAGAATACCATTGGATAGTTGTCTTGCTTTAAAATTGTGCCCAATACAAAATCTAAAGCATTCATTTCTACCTCAAAGTTTTTACCAAAGTTTGGTAGTACTAACATAAGAGCTTTCCTCAATTTTCCTTTGAGGTGGACAAATGCCACTTCATATTCCACTGTTTATACCATCTTTTTTTTTCTCATTTGGTCTATTAAAGGTAAAATTACTTTCAAATAGTTGTTGAGGGGAGGAAGGGCACTCCCCCAACACTTGCTCAAATACGAAAAAATGCTCTAATACTCTCCACAAATGCCCCCCCTTTGCCCTTGTGGGGCAAGGGTTTTATATAAGGAAGATAAAGAATATTCTAAGAATTGGAATATTCTCCCTCTCTCACACACAGTGGATCTTGCTAGCTCTAGATGCATGAGAACCCCCCAAAAAGTGTAGAGTGTACCTTTGCTGCTAATGCCAAGTCTTGGTCACTGCGTGAACTAGTAGAAACTCTGGAAAATAAAATGGAAAAAGACAGAAAAGGGGTAGGGGTGAAGTTTGAAGATAGAGAGGAAAACCCAATAGAAATCTCTATAGTCAAACTGTGTGAAAAAAGAAAGAAAATAAAAGCAAAAAAAGTGAGAACCCAAAGACCTGTACCTGAATTTTGCCTTAAGAAAGTGTAATATGCAAATATTGCCTCATGATGACTTCAAGTAAGGATTGGCCGAATCGAGAAAGAAAGAGAGGTAGAAGAGGGAATGCATTACCCAAGGGTGGAAAGTGTAAAAATGATGAAAGATGGAGTGATATGGTGGAGTGCCAAGATGGTGGTGGCACTTTGAGAAGGTGGCCATCTCTAGAAGTGTCAAACCTATGGTCTGATATGTCAGACTAAAGAAAACCACAACAAAAAAGGATGACATAATCGCTGAATTGCTAGTAAAGATAGGTGGTATATGTCCACTGAGTGCTAGAGCAGGAGAAAGTGGCTTCAACTTCTGTGGCTTTGCCTAAAAATCCACCTAGGTGCTTTGAGTAAATGGGTTCATCTGGTTGAAAGAAAGTCACTCCAGAAAAGCTAGCACGTCATCAGAAAATGGTCATAATGATATTTTGAAAACAACATGTTTAAATGAGGTGATGTCTTTTGCTACCGGTGTGTGTATTTGTGTCCATGGTATGGAGTAAATATGACCTATGTGGACAATGGTGAAAGAATGGAAGATGCAAGACGGGCATTTAGAAGTAAGTGTAGAAAATGCTACTAAAAATGATTGGTGGTGGATCTGTGAGTGTAGATGATATAGAATGGGTGGGGGAATGTGTGGGGTAGAGTAATAGTAAGGGAAGGGCCAAATAACCTAGAACATAGCCTGAGCCAAGTGAAAAATTTCTATACAAATGGTAATGCAACCTGAGCATGAATCCAAGGCAAGAGTTATAGTCCAATGGAGAAACACCCTCTAAAAATAAAAAAGAAACTGTGACAGTAAAGTGAA
>NW_003314466.1:0-41494 GCF_000143415.4 Selaginella moellendorffii | reverse complement strand
AGGATGTTTGAAAGGCCCACAATAGCATAACCAAATGCTCATGCCAATGCCTGGGGTGATCCTCCACAAACTTTGAAATGATGGTCTTCAAATATCTTATTGCTGGACTTTGCCTAGCCATTGCACTCAAGATAGTAGCTGCTGCTCTTCATGTGCTTGACTTGCAGCTGCTGGAAGAGATGTTACATCACCTGTCCAAGGAAGTCGCTGCCACGATTGGAAATCAAAATTGCAAGAACTCCAAATCAGTAAACAATGTACTCATAAATAAACTTTGTTGTAGACTGTTAATCTACTTGTTGCAGAGGAATGGCCTCAACCACTTTGTGAAGTAGTCCATTACAACCATGATATATTGCTATCCTTTTGAGCTTGATGGGTTGATCGGGCTAACAAAGTCAAGTCCCCACTAAAAACAGAGACCTAGAGAAGTGACAAGCTGGAAAGGAAGGCATTGAACATAGCTTTGAATTGAACTGTTGGCATTATTTACATACCTTTGTTGTAAGTGACTAATTTTTTCCATTCTACTTTAGCCACTTAACCCCACTTTTGACCACTTGGAGGAGTTTTATTCCCAAACTCCATAAGTTTTATTCCTGACTTGGGGACATGCTAGCCCCATGAATAACATCTATGCCACTTAGCCTTTGCACTTGGTCCAAGTGTTCTACATGTTTGATCCCATGATTGACACCATTGATATATCAGCCTGTAATGCTAAGCCTATACCCATTCACCCTTATCACATCAGTAGTCCAAAACCACTTACATCATAGTCACGTCTCTCAAAAGACTGAGCCATTCATACATGAGTGGTCATCCTTTGACCACACCTTAGCCCTTAGGATGTCTGGAGATGTGAGGAACACCCTTCCCTAATGTCCTTTATTCTGTTCCCACCAAATCCCTCTCCATCCATGGCCATGCTCATTAACATTGCTATTGGGTTAAGGTTTAAAGGCCCAACCATTAAGTCCCACTAACTTCTGGGACTTCCTCACCATGTGACCACATCCTTCGTCACTACACTAAAGGATTATTCCTTTTCCTTTCTATAGTCTGGGATTTTGGGAAGACATTTTGAAACACCATAACCCTACACAAACCTTGTGGGTACTCTCCCCACCTCTTGCCCTTAGATGCCCTAACCATGTGGCTAGAATGAGGTTTTGATGAGCCATGTGATATCGAAGTAGGTAGTGCTATTCACATTTGGATTGGGAGCATCGACCATTCAATCTCCTAAAGGAGTTAGAGTTAACTCTTAAACACTTTACCAAACTACCCTATTTGTGTGTCTGTATTCACTCTAGCCTTGGACTTTTTAATGGTTATATCATCACCCAACACATGGGTATAACCTTCTTTGGTCACACTAGCATTTCCTAGCTAAACTAGCTCTATTGGAGTCCTCCTCTTACTATATTTTTGGAGCTCACCAAACCCCCTAGGGTCTAGGAGATGATCGCTATGGCTTTCACCCTCAGACTTGGACTCAAACTCAAACTCGAATTCTGTCTTGGGCTCAGTCTCAGACTCGGTCTCAGTCTTAGTTTCAGCCTCGACCTCAACCTCGGACTCCATCTCGAGTCTTGACCTCAGACTCCATCTTGGGTCTTGACCTTTGACTCCATCTCGGTCTCCGTCTCGAACTTGATCTTAGACTTCATCTTAGGTCCATCTCAAACTCCATTTCAAGTCCATTTTGGACTCCATTTTAGCTCCATCTTGGACACCATCTCGGGTCCATCTTGGACTCCATCTTGAGTCTATATCAGACTCCATCTCAGACTCCATCTTGGGTCCATCTCAAGTTTATATCAAACTCTATCTCGAACTCCTTCTTGGACTCTTTTTTGGACTCATTCCTAACACTTCCATGCATCATGACATTTGCCATGTGTCAATCCTTCTTGTGTCCCTTTTTAGAGATTCATTCACTAAATGCTTTGTGTTCATTTCTCGAGCACTTTGTTTGGAGTTCCACTCCCACTCTCAACTTTCCAAGTTGGAGTCTTTGGTTCAAACATATTACACTTATTGGACTTCCACTTCGACCACCACCATGTGGCACCCTTTTGGCTCCACTTTGGGGCTTACGGATTTGTGTCTCACATTTGCATAGTCTAAGATATGCTGGTGAATTTGAGGCCAAAAGTAGCTATGGTGCAAAGATGTCCGTCAAGAAGGCAAAACTCCTATACTCGAATCTTCAATGCCTTTTGTTGCGCTTGTAAGGAATCTGTTGGGAACTTGCCTGAATCCAAGTACACTATAATGTACTATAATGCTACTAGGACCACAAAAGAGGTAGCCTTAGCAACCAGGAACTCATTCAAATCCATCATAAACAGATCCATCATACAAATTTGCATGTGAAAAGTTGGCTGGAACTCTTAGATGGTTACAATCCAAGATAAAGTACAAATTGGCTGTTGTAAAAGAAACATTAGCACATTAAAACAGAGAAGGAAATGGATACGGACCAATCTAGTGCCATTTCATATTTAGTAAATTTTCATAGAGTGTAAGGAAGCTCTATTTCGTTAAAGTGGGATTTATTCAGTAAAATAGGACTAGGTACAAATTTTCAAGTATTTGAAAATGACGTGAAATTATATGTTTTTTGTCCAGGGGCTAGACATATCTGGGGCATGGTGACTAGCGCGGTGACTTTGTGTCCAGACTGAGTCCATCTAGTTGTATAATAAATCTCATTGTCAAGGTGAACAAGTCGAATCTGAAGCTAAAGAAGAGCGATGGCATGCGCGCACACACTATTTGTTTGTTCATTGAGCGTGTGGTGAGCTTTCCAAGATGAACGTCATTCCTATTAGCTAGACATATAACTTAATGGTGAGAACATTTAGATATTATTCAATGTTATCTTTTTCTAACGAATCTAATTGTGAAGGTGTAGCAAGAGGCATTGCTAGTCTGGAGAAGTCATTTAACTCATTTGACCCTTAGTGTATTTTCATGAAACTAAATAACATTCATATTATTAAGGAATTTCTCTAGTACCTTTTTTTTATGACATAGAGGCTTGCATTTCTTTCAAAGGTGATTTAGTAAAAGGCCTGAGGACACATGCCATTCTATTTCTCAGACCGGTATTAAGATATACTAGTGCAAAGGGAAAAAGGTATTTGGTGATCAAGTAAATGGCATGAGGGCACACGCCATTATAAGCCTAAGCGCTAGTGGACACCTCCTTTTTGGTGTCATGCCTCACGCCATCACGCCATGCCATCACGCCTCCTCTGATTTAGATTCGGATTGTTCACCTTGAAATAAAATACATTAGAAACTTAGTAAAGGAATATTAATGAATCTCACCTTGAACCCGGGTTATGAATGCTCTTGCTGCATCTCTTGCATGGTTTGGCAAGGTGATGGTGGCACTCTGCTTCCGCATCCAACCATGCACAACATTATCCACCGATATGCTCATGTTGGGATCCCTTGGATTCAGCACCCATCTCTTTTCTAGACAATCCTTCGTATATCCGGAACTTGGCTTGAACCACTCCACAGTTACATTGAAGGAGTTAGTTTCCGTGTCCTCCTCTGCATCAGTGATGCAGCGCCCCACCCATATCATTTGTTTTTTATTACTGGGTCTGACAAGCACGAGCATTCCTTTGCAGACCTGTACTGGATTGAATGCTGAATCCAGCTTCTTGTTCCTTGGCCCACAATAGTGATCCTCAACATCGTTATCTATCACTGCATTTCCAGGGGACATTGTTCCGCTACTATCTGGTGCTCTGGGTTCTGGCCAAAAGGACTCTTCCAATTCTTCATATACAACCGGCCCATTTTGGATAGCAGATATAATCTTCTCCCAGTATTCGAGCAAAGGCTTGCACCTCTTAAAATAGGATTCTCCACCAAACACCAACCCCCTCTTCCAGAAGGCAATATGCTGTCTAATCCCGGCCACTATACTTTCCTGGTCTTTGAGTCCATCCGGGTGCATCGGCCGTGGGGAACCCTGAGGAATCATAGGTTCCCCAGTTATGGGATCTCTCTTGAAGAGTTCAATGCCGTCCACTGGCAGCCATAGTGTGTCCCATTCTCTCATCTTGTACCTCATCACTGGAGCACCGTCACGCATGCTGAAATGAAACTGAAGAGGCTTGGAGTGGCCAATCAGCGTTTTGGATCCATCCCTGATGTAGCCAGTTAAGAACAAACCCCTTAAAGTCTGGAACCTCTGTCACAAGTGCAGCTTCAACAGTGCCTTTGATGCAATTTTGGAATTCATCGTAGAGTTGTGGGAGGGTGAGGACATTGGATCGCTGGAGGGACTCTGCCAGGTGACTGAACATGGCATCGACGTCTTCATGAGTGTTCCCAACCATGAGAAAGCCAAGTGTAACCATTTCAAATATGCCTTTGGCAACAAGCATCGCCAAGTACGCGAAGACGTACATGTTTTTGTTCTCACTACCAGCATTGTCTGTTTGGAGCAGAAGATGGGGTGGAAGGCCACATCGGCCGCAAGAACTTCCTTGAGATTCTGCTTCGTTTGGATGAGGCTGTGCATTCACCGGGCGACCAGCCTCGTCGGAATGGCATGAGGCCTCACGTGATAACCCTACAATCTGACGGCCAACATATTCACTGGGATGGCATGGGGCCCCACGCGATACTGCAAGCCTTTGCTCCTCCTCCAGCTGAACCCTGTATGGGGTTCAATCAACAAGGGCCTTATGCAAGGATTGGCCGTTCAGCTCAGTCTGCGCACTTTGCAGAGACCTTAAGTGTTTTGCTAGGGACGCAATCATCATGTTTGCACCCCCGCCACCCCATAGAGGTACAAAGAAGTTCCCATAGTTCTAGGCACCATGCCCATGAGCGATTATGCCAAACAGAGACACAGGCAGCTGCATGGATGAAGAGATTGCCTTGGGGGCAGGATTGAGTCGAGGTAAGCACGTCTTTTTCTGGTCCATTTTGTCGTGGATGATGCAGAGGTAAGAGTCAGGTCTCTCCATGGAGAGAATCCTGTTATGATAATATGCAGTCCTGCAGCTTCTCTGCTCGATGTTGTGGTCGAGCTGCCTTCTAACCAACGTCTCTCGCTCTTGAGCGCTGCAAGAATTCTTCGACAAAGCCATTTTGATAGCAGTGCACTCGTCACACTTTGAAAAGCTGGAGTACTTTCCTATACTCACATCCCTGAACCTGTTGCTCCACAATCTACTAAATCTAGATTGGCTCAGCTTCCTGTAGCCATTACTCTGGAGTTCCCGATTCACATCTTCCAATATGGCCCCCTTGGTATACATGGAAGGGAGAACTCGTTGGGTGTCTCGTGTTCCATCTTCCAAGAGGCGGGTTTTATGTGGTTGCTGCTCGCTACATGTCTCGACAAACCTCTTGAAGATTGCCTCTCCATATACAACATGACCCCTGGTTTTGTGCGTACCGTCGTTCCCATGGACTGCCTGTTGAACCCTTTGTTCCTCGAACTCAGTTTTGATTCTGTAGAATGTGCTTCGAGGGACTCCATAAATGATTCTCCATGCCTTCATGCAGACCAAACCCCTCAGGAAGACCATGCCCCCCACCTGATGTTCTGAAGCATCAACAGATGACCGTAATGCCTCATACACAAAATTGCGAGCTACCTTCCAGGACAATGTCTTGTATCTTGCTCTCTCCTCTTCAATAGCATCCCAATCAGCATGTTGACAGCACCTCCTCTTGCAACAAGCAACTGTCGAGACCATTCGAACCTCCATCGCCATTTTCTGCCTTTTCGGTTCGTTGCTCAGATCCCTTTGGCTGCGCTTTAGGAAGGTGTACTTTCTTTTCCCATGAAGAGATGTTCTGTCATCAGTTGTAGTGGTGTTTGATTGTGAATCCTTCACATTCTCAAACACTAAATGCCTCAATTTCCACCGCACAATGCTTCCAATAGTCAGACTGTTTTCTTCTGTGTCAACAACCTTTAAAATCGCAACTCCAATATCATCCCAGCCCAATTCTTGATTAGCAACCGCATCTCTTGGTTCGACAACTGTGGCTAAGCCCTCAGCTACCACCTCCCCCTCGGGGTTGTTTAGAAACACCTTTGCCTGAATCCATGTAGCACGATTCTTAAGATCCACGGAGGGAACATGCGTCGCACTTGCGCTGTTCCCAACATCTGCTTTCTTCTGCAGATTTTTCAAGGCAACAACAACATTTACCCCGACGACCATCTCTCCTCGTTCAATAGCAACCACATTCCCATGAAAGACAGTCTCTACTGATACAGCAGCATTGCCTTCCCCAAGCCTTTGACAGTGTATAACAAAATTCCGATCCATAGACACAAGGGTCCCTTTTGCAACTCTCTTCCCACCATTCAAAATGTAAACATTTTCCCCAACCCTGAAGGCCATTCTGAAAGTGCAGAAAAGAAGTTAAGACCATACAAAAAATGATTGGAGAATGGCCTAAATCATAACATACCAAATAGCATGAGGCCACATGCCATTATTCAAACATGCTATAGACACCCACGTGAAATTTTGCATTCACAAAATTGGCATGAGCCCTCATGCCATTAGTGGTACCATTAATGGCATGAGGCCTCACGCTATCTTTGGCCCCTGCTAGCCTGAGGCTAGATTCCTTTTGCCTTGCTGCAACTGTATATATTTTTGTGTGCGTGACTAGTCACCCATACAAAAATATATACAGTTGCAGCAAGGCGAAAGGAATATGGCAATAGGCTAGCAGGGGCCAAAGATGGCATGAGGCCTCATGCCATCTTGATATACACACAGCTGCAGGCAAGTAAAAACATACCCACTTTCTTTTGCAAAACGCTGGCCCGAGAGCAAGTGCTTGCACGGATGAATAGTGACGACTTTTCACTAGTAGTCTCGGACAATAATGTCCCTGAAAAGCCTAAGCAAGTTGTAAAACAACTGCTCGGTGAACCACCCTTACAGGAATTCCCGCCACAGAAACCAGATCTCCCTTACCTTATGGGAATCTATAATGCGCACAAGAATAAAATGCGCTGGTTAACGAACGCGGATGGATGTGTCTTCTCTGAAATCACATTTTGCCTCACAGCTATCCTGAAAGGAATACAGGAGGCGCTACAAAACGTAGCCGATGATTTCTATGCACGGGAAAAATTCTTTGGAGGAAAAACGAACGCGTGCTGGATCCTTGGATCCACACAGGAGTTCGCAATTAATCTCCCCGACAAGATCACCACGATCTATACGGGAGATATCACAAAGTGCTACGAAGCCATCCCCCTCGAGGGAGATCAAGGCCTCACGACAGCCATGACAAACCTCGTCAATTTGGCTTTCGCGCACCAAAACCACCTCCATAAGGACCTTTTTCTGATTCAAAAAAAGAACGGCGAGCTTGAGGCCGAATGGAAACCTCTACGCCACTCATCAGTGAAGGCCACCAGAATGGATCTAGCAAAAGTCATCGAGCTAAATCACTTCATTATCCGGAACACATATGTCCGGCTGGGTGATAGAGTATGGAGACAAGTCCGAGGGATTCCTATGGGCTTCTCGTGCTCGCCTCTGTGGTGTAACCTGTACCTATTCTATTTCGAGTATAACTTTATCACTCGACTCGCTCGTCTAGGCCGGTATGATCTGCTGTGCTTATTCGAACATACGTTCCGATACATGGACGATCTGGTGTCAATGAATAACCCCATGATCCTCCGATTCCTTGACCCCGATCAAGTCGAATCCGAAGGAAATCCGTTCTGGATATATCCATTACGTTTCCTGGCCATGCAGAATGAGATGGATAATCCATTCGTGAACATGGACGGCTCACTCGTGAATCTGTCCGCTCACTTCTTGAGCCTTCAGATTCAGATCATACGAGTTGATGGTACCTTCTTAACCACCAAATATGACAAGCGCCGATCACTTCCATTCAAAGTCTCGCTGTACATTCATCGAGATTCAAACCGGCCCGTTGCAAACTCATCCAAGGTGATCCTGGGGCAAGTCTTTGCGCTTTTCTATTTGATTAATACCGCCGGTGGTGTCATCCTCGAGATTGATAATCTCGTTGAAGGCTTCGTGGAAAAAGGATTCCATTGCTATGCATTGAGACAACTCATCCTCAGTGGTCTGGATTGTATCATTCTCACCAGCCCCCTGACACCGGTACAAGCAGTCTTGGAAATTCTCTTTGACATCTGGAGAGAACCAGCCAATAGGCCACCACAGCTCGACGACTCAGCAATTTCAAGCTGAGCACCAGGAACTCTGTCCTCTAGACAGGACGATCCATCAATTTAGCATCATATCGAAACATAATAGATTCGATATTTATGCCATTTTGGATTGTGAACAACAAAAGAATTAGTTCCCCCAAACTTACCATGCAGTCCTTGGTTACGCGCTCAACTAAAAAACACAAGCGCACCTTTGACTACAACTGTGTTTTGATTGATAAAAGTTAAAAAACAACACAAGTTGCTGTTCTCTCACTCTGAGACAGATCCCACGCCTTAACCACAGCAAGGTCTTCCTTAAAAACAAATTTTTAAAGGAAACCTTACTTACAGAAAACTCTGTTTTCCCATGAATAAACTAATGGGATACATGAGTAGACGTGGCATGGTAAAAAACAAAACCTTGGATTCCTCACAGAATCTCGCGCGAAGAAACACGCCGTACGGATTGGCAAACCTAATTACAAGCTATAGCTATTCGACTTCATGGCTGCGGGCGCTGGATTTTCTCACACCGAAAGGTATGAAGCGACGGGAAAAACCCTAACGTTAGGGTTTCTCGCTTGCATCCGCCGCCGCCGCATTCTCCAGGAGCGCATCCACAAGCAGAGCAATCTTGGGCCGCTGCAAGGCTGTGCGCTAGCACAACCACGCACACTTCTCGCCCACTCCAGGATCAACAGCCGCTTCGTTGCGCACCGCAAGAATGAGCAGCGCCAACGAAGTGCTTGTTTGGGGATAGCTCAAAATGAGCTTACACCCACCACTAAGGTCGCGAGGAATCTCACTACCGCATTCCTGGCCACGCAAAAACGGGTACAAACGATTCGTTTTGCTGCGTTCTTTTACCCTTGGCCTGTAGGAATCTCTCTCGGTCAGAGCGCTGGAACTAAATACCACGGCGACACAAGGGGTTCTTACTGAATCTGCCCAGGTAGTGCTTGTACTCTCGACTGTTCCAGCTTCTAATCATCCGCTTAGAAAAAAGACGGGATGACAGCGACTGGTCCAGACGGCGAGATCCATGAGTCAACGGATAGCGATCAGGTTGAGCATGTTCCTTAGCTCTAATCTTTGGAAGTCACTTCTGATGTGCGGCCCGGACATGTACCTGAGTACATTGGCTCGCGAGCATCAGTCGTGCAAATCTCAGTTAAGTTTTGAGACCTAGCTTTGTACTTTCACAAAATGAGAGATAGAGCTAGCGGAGATTGCATTACTAATCCTCGTCTTCCATGATACAGGTACCCCCCGGACACCCAAACTGTAGGAGGTGACATAGGAATTGTCTAGGGAAATCGTTATGGTCATGGTCGGTACCGGGTTACGGGCGGATGATCCTATGCCTCAGACGAATGTACCGAAAACGGCCTAGTCGATCTGCTTAACCAAAAATATATACAGTTGCAGCAAGGCAAAAGGAATATGGCAATAGGCTAGCAGGGGCCAAAGATGGCATGAGGCCTCATGCCATCTTGATATACACATAGCTGCAGGCAAGTAAAAACATACATGACGATACGCTAGCCATGAAATTGCAAAGGCCCAAGATGGCATGTGGCCTCATGCCATTTCTAAATGTGGTCCTAAGCCATTCCATGGTGAACATACCAGGAAGCACAAGTGCCGAATATCAAGAGGAAGCGGTAGCCACACCAAAGACAGTGCCACTCGCAACACCGCAACTACTCGTAGCGCCGCTCACAACACCGCAACTGCTCGTAACGCCGCTCGCACAAACTGCCACTCGCATAAATTGCCGCTTGCAATGGCACTCGCAATGCCACAACCGCTTGTAGACGCATAAACCAAAGCTCACAATGCCGCTTACACAAGCAGCGCTCACTGCGCTCAGCGGAACCAAGAACACAGCGCACAAAAATGATAGACCTAGGAATGAGTTCGAGAATTCAAAAATAACACACGCTTGAACGTCACATCAAATCCTTTGACAAACCAGATTTTATGATTCCTCTGACAAATTTCAAACTGAGTAGCTTCTAGACTTTGCTGTCGGAGGTTGAACTTTGTCACATCATGTCCTTGCCTCGATCCAGCTGTGCCATGTCAGTGATTCGAACTTTGCCATGCCGTTTCAGTGATCCGCGCCAAGATTATTCGCCGTGTAAAGGAATAATTATGTTGTGTGTGTACGTCCATTTATGGCAATATAAAACCACACGCCATTCAAAGAATAATTCTAGGCGAGCATTTTTTGGTGCATTTTTGGGTTCAAAATTGCATGAGCCCACACGCTATAAAGTTTACCTGTACCAAAAATAGAAACAGCTTTATTTACTTGGGAATTTAAGTGGTTGAGGCATTTTTAAACTTACAAACACATGCCCTACTTACATTCCTTTGGTTGCTTAAAATTCAAAAATATTATAAACCTTTCTTTTTGCATTTTCAATATTTTCAATTATGGTTTTTGATTTTCGCAGGACCAGCCTAGTAATCTATTTGCATCCCGTCATGTTTATAGCTAGCTTTCGTTTGTCCCCTTCGCTAGCCTGAGATACATCTGCTTGGCATTTGCCTCTTACAGCATTTGCCCAGAAAGGGCATCTTTCTTCACGCAGCATTTGCCACATGTTTAGGGTTTAGGGTTTAGGGTTTAGCAATTCAGTAGCTTGATAAACATGCAAATACAGAACTTGATACAAAATCCTTTGATATGTCACAATGCCCCTAGGACCATAAACACATTTCAATAGAGAGGGTCCTTTCATTTCATAACTCCTTACGTAGATCTTGGTGAAACCAGAGTTAGTGAAGTTGGTTTCTTGTGATCCCACATCTGATTGTGATATCCCTTTGCAGTGTTGATGGAAAGGTCAATGCACACCAAACTGTAGAATCTTGGAGCAAAATAACTGTCGGATCTATGGCAAATGCCTCTGAAACATTGTAAGGCTCGTGTGGTCTCATGTGGTGTCCGATCGAGATGCTTCTTTGCAGGGTCATCAAGAAGGACATTGTATACCATTCTGTAAAATCTAGTTGCGATCTAACGGTTGGATCTCCAGAAAACTCAAAACAATCTCGCGCATGTCAGAATATTCTAGAAATATACTCCTATGTGCCCTTGAAAATGGCATGCGGCCCCACGCCATTCAAGAGATAACGCCAGATGACGCCGAGCATTTTTTGGTGCATTTTTTGGGATCAAAATTGCATGAGCCCACACGCTTGAACGTCACATCAAATCCTCTGACAATTTATTTAGCTGAACATCTGGCATTTTTGGAAATACAAGATGCTTTGGAATATCCAATTATGCATGGTATAAATATAGCGAAGGTATTAAATGATATCCTAATCATGATCTTTCTTTTGGATTTCGCGTGCATGCAGTCCAAGGAATGATGACGTTGCGGATTTCTTTTGGATTTCACGTGCATGCATGCGCGCGGCGATCTAGAAATTAATGGTGGCACCCAAGTCCGAGGAATGATGACGTTGCGGGATTACCAACTGTCGTGACATCTCGCGCGTGTGAGGTTAGGTTTTGCATTTTGCTTCGTACTCGCGCTCGCACACTCGCGCTCGCATCGCGCTCCCACTCGTGATCACGCTCACATTCGCGCTCATCTACCTTCTCTACAGATTTCTCGTGTGCATCGGCGTCCACTCGCGCTTGCATCACACTCGCGCTCGCATCACGCTCGTGTGCATCGGCATCCACTTCAAGACACACCCAGTTTGTAACTTCGCCGCCAACTCCGCCGCCCACTTCGCCACCCACACGCGTCCTGGGAGATTTCAGCGCCACTCTCCAACTGTAAGTGGCAGAGTAGCCTTGCTGCTACGATCCGCTGCACACACAGTGCACATTCGCCAGCAAGTCTGGTTGTCACGCCTCCATTCGGCTTCAAATGGTAAGTCTTTTAGGCCAAGTAGAAAATGGCATGAGGCCACATGCCATTCAGTAGCAACATTGGCATGCACCGATTAGGCTCTCGAGTGCAGTCCGGTTACAGATGGCGTGTAGCCTCACGCCATCTTAGGATGCAGCCTCAAGACATCTGATGCAGTGGTGAATGGCGTGTGGCCTCACGTTATTTCCAGTTGCTAGCTTTTCATCTGTCAGCTCTAATTGTTGTGCATTTCTTAATAGGCGAGGAATTGCGTTCTTCTTCCAGCCATTGTCAATGTGGATGCAGAGAAGGGGGAGGAGCTCACCAGTTGGACTTTCGGGATGGAAGGCGAGGATCTGAGGCTGTACAACACAGATGGTGGGAGAAAAGAATGCATGGGGATCCTCATCCAAGTGACAGACACTCCATGTAGTTCCATGCAAGAATATGGACTGGCACTTGTGGTAGAGACAGCGTCTGCCTTCAAGATCCACCTTGCACATCCTAGCGGCTTCCCGGAGGGGGGCAGCGGCTATGAGGAATTCCTAGAGGGAGCTAGGGAGAGGTTGTCCAGGAGGCCCACAATTTCAAAGACGCTGCGGGTCTATGAAGATCACATGGAATCCACGGACCTCACCTACGGCGATGTTCAAAAACTATATTCCAACATTGAGCCGTTGAGAATGCCTCCAGTTCGGAAAGCGAAGGGGAAGGGGGTCGATCTTGAAACTACCCCGAAGCAGAAAAGGGTGGTCAAGCTCAGGCCGACGTCCGACTCTCCTCCAAAAAAGAAGCTACTCGGTGATGCCATTGCCTCGGGTTCGAACACTACACCCACCAAAAAGAAGAGCCGCAAAGAGCAGAAAGAGCAAGAAGAGGTAGCAAAAATCATCGCAGATAATAGTACTTGTTACTATTCCAACAAAGTATATACAATCGACGTGAGCCGTATCGACATCTAAAGCAAATACAACCACAGGCTAGTATCTGATGAGTGGGTGGAGAAACTGAAGCAGAAGATGTTGGCAAGTCTAGTAACACCCGACATCGCAGACGTGATCCCCTACTACCGAACAATGAAGGGCGAGACGAGGTTTCCAGACTTGATCAATAGGAAGGTGTTGGACGATCAGAACATCCGGTTCTATGCCGTCTCTGGGCAGCATTCTAGCTTGGTGATGCAAGAGATAGTTGTGGATATTATGGTGGGCAAGGAGGTGAAGAAAGTCTTCAAGACAAGAGTTGTCCGCCTGATAAAAGGCAACTCGCCCCTCCGATCTATCATATACATCTCCCACGCGCAGAATGTCAAGCAAGAAACGTGCTACAAATCGGGTCTGCACGAGACATTGGCACGAACACGGAAGCTCTGGGTTCAACTGAAGAAGCCACAAAAACCAAGACAAGGACATGCACTAGCAACTAGTGCCTGGCAGGTAAGCCTCGTTGCATGTGGCATAGCATGTGGCCTCACGCCATTTCCATTGCAGGAATTCTCGAGTCTTCTCTCGAAAACACTGGGGGTCAATGACACACTCAGCATCCATAACATTCTACTCGCGACAAAAGTTATTTTTGACAAATGGGTAGATGTGCTGAGGAGGTACCATGACGGGGAGTTACTAAACTCAATGGGTGTGGAGGACAGTCGGAAGCCCAATGATTTGAAGCTCAACGCCTTGCGTTTCTCGCGGTCTCTAGGCGATGACGACCTTCTGACAGTGGCTAATGCTCTTCTACGTGGTGAGGTAGTCTTCAACAAGACCAAAATGACTCCCGGCCATATTGTGACATACGAGGACTTGTGCACGACTCTGAGAGCTCGTGCGCTATTGAAGGATTGGATCTTCGAGCAAGTGGCCGTGGAGAGGGTGAGCATCGACACCACGCAAGAGATGATGGAAGCGTTGGATTTGTCTAATGAAGACATCGACGAGTACGTGAAGGGGGCCCCCAAGTTCATCGATCTGCTGCGGGATGCCACGAAAAGTAAAGCTGAGAAGTTGGATCAGTATCCAAATTTCATTAAGATTGATGTCGACCGCCGGCTTCAGAAACAGCTCGACCCCGCAGCAGAGGCCTATCGAGAACCTTACCGGGTATACGTGAATTCGGATGAGGATCAAAGGTGGAGGAGCATCGTTTCCCGCGGAGATGAGCAGGTCAAGAACATCTTTTGTGTGATGGACTTCACAAACGAGGAGATCACTCATGCAGACGAAGTCAGCTCCATCATTGACTTAATGGTGGGACTTGCGGAGGTGGAATCTTCAGTCCACTATATGATCTACGACTCCGAATCCTATCACAAGTTCTGGAAGGCCTTGAACGAGGTGAAGGCTCGGTTGAAAGGCAAGGAGATGCGGGAGATCCATGGGATAATGGCTAAGAAGAAGATACCGACGAATGTCCGCATCTTCACACTCGCCCTTGTTATTGGTCCTGCAGTAGAGTGGGATTGGAGTGACTTCCCAGCTTCATTCGACAAGGCCGATCGAATTGATCTGAGGGAGGTCAATTTACCCGTGCCTGAGGAACTGAAGACGGCTATGGAGCTTTCGAATCCAGAGAAAGCTCCAGGTGCAGCATGGGAAATGCTCAGCTGGGTCTTCAACGCAATAGCGGGTGGGTCACCTGCTTCCGACTCCAAGGGCAAATGCGTTGTCGAGTACAACTGCGGCGGACTATTCTTTCGAGCCGCACTACTCAAGGGTGTCCCGTGTGTTGCGGTGACAAACTCCATTGAAGAGGTGACTTCAATGGAGCATATAATTATAGTTGCCAAAGAAAAATAGTATCTTCTCTGCGAACCTGGTGAGTACGCACTTTAAGTTTAAATGTTATCTCACAAGCTCTGTATGCAGGAGCGTGGCCACCCCCAGATGCTGAAACGGCGTTAACAGCTACTGTTGAAGATACCCATGTTGGGCCGAGCTCACAACCTGCATAAGGTAAGGTCACGTGAGGCCTCACGCCATTTTGATTATAGATAGTTATGAATATTCAAACACGAGGACTGAAAAGCACACTGGTGGCGCGTCGAAAAAGGACAAACAGACACGAAAAAAGGAGGTACAAATTATATTTGCAATGGCGTGTGGTCTCATGCCATTCCTTGCAGGAGACACTTCTTCAAAGGCAAAACAGGCAAGCACCAGCCAAGCTCAAACTGATAGTGGTCATAAAAAGCGAAAGCACGTTGGACAGTCGTCGGGATCAGAGGCGTTTGATTCGAAAAGGAAGAAGGGCAACGAAAAGATGATAGGTAATGCCTCGGGGTTATGGCGTGTGTGCTCATGCCATTCATTGCAGATCAAGGGCTGAGTGAAAGCAGGCAGTCACCACCTCCTGACTCAGATTCCTATGGCGGACTCCCCTTCCCCAATCTCAATGGAGAGGTACAATGGATGAGGGATGCTTTTCAAGTCAGGGCCACGTTTTTCTCATCTCGTCGTCTTCGAAGGGTGCAAGAACGTGCAGAAACCATGTTAAGACAGTCGGGTGAGGATACGGTCCTAGGTCACGCACTAAAACAGGCTATGGATGTCTTGTATTTTGAGATGGAGACTCAGCCAGATGATTTTCCCAAGATGGTCCTGGAAAAACAAGCCATCCAGCCTGAGCAGCCTATGGAAGAAATGCAGGAGGGGGATGAGGAGCCAGAGAAAGATAATGAGCAGGAAGAGCAGAAGGATGAAGAGGAGGACAAAGAAGAGGAGGACGAAGAAGAGGAGGACGAAGAGGACTTGGATGGCCCTCACAATGGTGACGATCACAATAACGACGACGACGATGATGACGACGATGGCCAGCCTGAGGTGGCCAAAGAGCAGCGGAGGAAGGTCATACAAGACAAACCATCAGGTAAATAATAGTACATCCATTCCTAACCTTTTACCATTTCTAACATTGTCCATGTAGGTCGCAGAGCAAATGGTAAGTAGAGATTATTCAGTTGAATTTACAAACTCTAACCTTTAGTGTCGAGGAAGGATAGTGCCAAGCAAGGGTTGAAATGTATGTCCAATCCTTCAGAATCAGCAGTGCGCCCAAGTGATATCGGTCCTAGTTCCTCAATAGCAGTTGATGGTAAATACAGTATAGTCGATTCAATGTGCTAATGAGTTTGTTTTTAGTAGCACGGGAGGATACCATCTCAATCGAAGGGAGATATTTGGACATGCATATGGATCCGCCAGTGGACTCTACTTGCCTGCAAGAGTCATCAGAGCTGGTGGAGGCTACTATCCATATCAACGCCAAGCAAGTTGACCACGCTCCACTTGATGCTGCCCATACCACTGAGTCAATCTTCTCCACGTATCCAACTGACGGTGACCAGGTGCCATTGGACCCGCATGAGGCCGCCCCAGCCGCCGAGCCGGTCGTATCCTCATTTCCAACGGACTCAATGTGTGCCCAATTGTCTGACTACGCGCCGTTGGAACCTCCCTACACCGCCCCTACTGCCTGTTCGGTCATGTCCACTTTGCCAACGGAGGCACCAGCTGAAATGGCGTGTGATCACACGCCATCGGAACCACCCCATGCCACTGTTGAGCCAGTTGTACCAGAGTCTACAGCTGAAATGGCATGTGCCCACACGCCATCGGATGCGATTGA
Source organism: Selaginella moellendorffii (assembly GCF_000143415.4). Taxonomy (NCBI): domain Eukaryota; kingdom Viridiplantae; phylum Streptophyta; class Lycopodiopsida; order Selaginellales; family Selaginellaceae; genus Selaginella; species Selaginella moellendorffii. The sequence goes on along the minus strand of NW_003314466.1, from coordinate 24,778 downwards.
CCCCACATTGCAGAGGAGAGTATTTCCGCCCTTCACGTTTCCTCGACCAAAACCCTCTCAACGACCATCGGGAGCACCATTCGCTAATATTGTAGATGGTAAAATTGACTTGTACCATTTTTTATGCTAACGCATTTCATTTCAGAGTCACGGCGAAGGTACTGTATCGTTTTTGATCTGAACGGTGTCCTTTTCTCCCATGAGCGTGGCTCGTCCTCGAATGTCACTGCACCCTCCAAAGCCTGTGGTCGCAAGTTGGTCAAAAGAGACAGATTCACATTAATCACACGGGAGAAACTGCGGGATCTAATAATGACCATGCGACACTTAAAACAGAGGGCCGGGTTCAATTTGCAATTGGGAGTTTGGACATCCATAATGCGCCACAATGCATTAACGTTGCTACAGATGATGCATGATCAGACGCGAGTAATATTACCATTTGACTTTCTCCTAACACAGGAGGATTGCTTGACTATGGTCCATGTGAGGGGTAGCAAGCCCATCTTCATCAAGCCAGAGGCTGTAGTGATGAACCGGACTGCTAGGTCAAGTGAAATCCTCATCATCGATGACTCGCCGATTAAAACTGCAGCGAACACGCACACATATGCAGTGGACCCCATCTCTTGCAGTATGGAAACTAGGGAGAAGAAACCGTATGTTCTGGGGGACCTTGCAAAACGGCTTGGAGCGATGGTGATAGAGAACCGGCCAGTCCAGGAGGTGGCTGCAGAAATCAACCAAATGGCAGATGGAACAGTATATCCGAAGCCATTTGATCGGACAGACACCAGTCATCATTTATGGCATGTATATTGTCTAGCCATGCACTATCCGCATCTCCATAATCTGCTCAACCGGATGGGTTCTTCGACCACTGAACATGAGCGTGGACGTATTAGAGAAGAGATGGCATTACTATTGGGTTTAAATCCTGATAGTGTGGAGAGTGATGAAATTCCAAGATTATTGTATAGGCGTTGGAGGCAAAAAATAACAGTCTGAGATGGCATGTATTTATTTAAAAATGTAACTTATTATGGCATGGGGTTCCATGCCATTGTATTAATATTAAAAGACAATTCTTTGAGAGGATTTGCATTATACTAGAAGTGTTACAGCATGTTATTGGAAGTCTACGAAGTTGTTTTATTAATAAGGGGAAAGTAAAGATTGAATGGGGACTTGGGCTCCACCTAGACTCAGAGCAACTGAGCCAATATTAAAAGGATGGAAAGAAATTGGACGACGATGACAAGGAGAAGAAAGAGGTTACACTTTTCATTTCCGCTGGTTGTAATGTATGGCTTATATACGCAATAGGATGGCGTTGACCAGGCACACTCGAGCTCTCTTGCATCAACACACCTCCAAGACAAATGTCAGAAGCATCCACGCGCAAAATAAAAGGTCGAGTGTAGTTAGGATATGCCAAAACTAGAGGAGTCGTCAATAGCTCTTTGAGATCCCCAAATGCCCACTCACAATCCAGAGATTAGATGAAAGATGATGTTGATGACTTCAGCAATGCTCGCAATGGTGTAGTGTGATCAGAAAGATGATCCACAAAACAACTGAGATACTGCACCTTGCCCAAGAAACACTGCATATTATTCACACACTTCGGAGTAGGGAACTTTAGAACAGCCACAAGTTTGTCAGGATCAACTTGCAAACCCTCATGAGAAATACGGTACCCAAGATAAGCTGTATCCTTGGACCCAAACACACACTTTGACTGCTTTAGCTTTAAACCAATGTCGCGTAGCCGATCCAACACTTTACAAACATCACGAATATGCTCCTCCCACATCCCCTTTGAGTGAATCAAGACATCATCAATGAAGTCAGCAATCACCTCTGGCATATCACAAAGAACCTCATCCATCATCCGTTGGAAAGTTTCTGGAGCATTGTTCAAACCAAACGGCATCACCAAGAACTCGTACAAACCAAATGGTGTACGAAAAGCAATCTTAAGAATATCATTTTTGGCCATCGGTACTTGCCAATACTCAAAAGCAAGATCTAGCTTGGTGAACCAACGACTTCGCCCTAGGCAATTAGCAACTCAAGGTTACACTTTGAGTTGGGAAGATGGATTTGAGGTATACCATTTTGCACGAGTTTGCATTTGGGCTCATGAGTGAGGCACATTAGTAACTCAAGGTTACACTTTGAGTTGGCAGAATTAATGCTAGCTTATCGGTGATTCCAGTTGTTGTTTCATGTACCATAGATGAAAGTAAACCTCTATTGGGTTTACTATGAGTAGTAAATAGGCTAGTTTGTAGCTGTTTAAGACAGCACTAGTGGATCCTTCCTAGGCATGATTATGAGTGGATCAATCAAGATTGTAGGGATTAGTCTATTGGTTCAAGTAGTCATTGTCATGCTCTCTCATAAACTTGTCTTGGATTGGACTGAAAGCAGTGTGAAAGCAAGCTTAAAGTTTAGTTAAAGATAAGATCGAAAAGAGAGTTATCAAGAATGAGGGATCAAAACATAAATCATTTTCTCTTGGAGAGATGATTTGCAATGAGGTGCTAATTCATTGCTTGTGTTCATATTATGTAATCAAGAGTCTTTACCTTGATACATTTTGGAAATGATGATCTTATAAATGGTGAATTATGGGATGGATAGCAATGAAGAACTAAATCATTTTGTCTAAGCTTACTATTGAAAGCTTGGGTTGCAATGCTTAATTCTTTTCCGAAGAACCTTGCTATTGCTTCTTAAGTAGTCTAGTGTTGGATTACTTTTGATTTTGGTCAGAAAGAAAGTGGTATGAGCTTGTCTATGTTATGAATAAAAGTTAGTGGTGTTGGGTATCGTAAATCTCTATCGGTGGAGTGTGGCATTTATGTTGCATTTTATCGAATCGAGTTAGCACTTGATAGTCACATAAACCTTTGAAGTAATGACATGGGTGTTGCTCATGGTATTACTTAATTGATGATCAAGTCATTATGATTTTTATATCATATTTATATGATAGTGAGCAATGTGTTTACAAAGTTGTTTGGTTAAACGATGTTCAACCCCAAAGTGGTTGATAGTGAACTTACATATAGTAATATTGTAGTAACTTTAACTAGATTCTTTATAGTGATTCATTATGCTAAGCTTAAGTTGGTTCCTTGGTTCCTTGAGTTTGCCCATTGAGGTATTGGAAAAGGGTTGTAGCATTTATTTACTATAGCTTGTTAGTTAATCCATTAGCACTTTAAATAAATTGTTAAATGGAAAAGGTGTGTAGTTGAGGCATTAAAAATGCTAGCACTTGTGTTAATGAGTGACATTGTTATTTTAAGTGATGAGGAATTTTCCTTAGATCTTGGATTTCTATGTTATTTTTCTTGTTAGTGTTTTGGCTTTATATTGAATCTTAAAGGTGATTGAAGAAAAGTGTTAGTGCAATGTGGATATCCAAAGATGTGGTCTTTGTGATTAAGCCTTGGATGTTCATTTTGCATTTTACAGATGTCAGTGTTAGATGTCAGAAATATAGGTATGATATTCAATGCTTAGACATATTGTTAGGTTATAAGAATTTGTGTTGAGGTGAACATATATAAAATTGTTAGCAAGAGGAAATTGGTTGAGTCTTGAGAATTTGTATTTCTAGACTAAGATTCATTCTTTTTCTAGGATGGAAAATTTTCCATAAATTTTCTTAGGCTTTTCCAATGGCTGATTTATTAAAGTTTTTGCTTGAAAACCATTCCATTTTTGAAAACTATTACAAATTAATTGAAGTCAACTCTAACCCTTTCACTAGCTTAAACTATAGTAGGTAGTTTGTATAATGCGACCCGAAAGGGATGCTAACTTTTGGGGCTAAGACAATGTGAGACACAAAATCCATAGGCCCCAAAGTGGAGCTGAAAGGGTGCAATATGGTGATGGCCGAAGCAAAAGCCAAACGAGCATAACACGTTTGGACTAAAAGCTCTGACTTGAAAGGTCGAAAGCGGGAGTGGAACTCCCAACGAAGTGCTCAAAGAACAAGCACAAAGCAAGCAATGAGTGAGTCTCTAGAAAAGAGACACAAAAGGACCAACACATGACACGTGGAGGAGTCCGAGATGGACCGAGATGGAGTCTGCGATGGACCCAAGATGAAGCCCGAGTTGGAGTCTGAGATGGACCTGAGATGGAGTCCAAGATGGAGTCCGAGATGGACCCGAGATGGAGTCCGAGATGGATTCCACGATGGACCCGAGATGGAGTCTGAGATGGACCCGAGATGGAGTCCAAGATGGACCCGAGATGGAGTTCGAGATGGACCCGAGATGGAGTCTGAGATGGACCCGAGATGGAGTCTGAGATGGACCCGAGATGGAGTCTGAGATGGACCCGAGATGGAGTCCGAGATGGAGTTTGAAATGGACCCGAGATGGAGTCCGAGATGGAGTCCGAGATGGAGTCCAAGATGGAACTGAGACCGAGACCAAGACCAAGACCGAAACCAAAATCGAGTCCGAGTCTGAAACTGGGACCGAGACTGAGTCCAAGTCCGAGTTTGAGTCTGAGTCCGAGTTCGAATACTAATACAGGCTGTTGGGTGAAAGCCCAAAGCAATCGTCCCCCCAGGGGGGGTTCTGCCGGGGGTTCCAAAAGTATAGTAGGGAAAGTATCAGGGTTGGAGCCTAGTGGAGCCAATTTGGCCAAGAAAGGCCAGTTTGGCCCAGGAAGGGTATACCCAGGTGTTGGGTGATGAGTTGACCACTGGGAAGTCCAAGACTAAAGTGAATACAGACCGACAAATAGGGTAGCTTGGTGAAGTGTTCAAGAGCAGGCTCTAGTTCCCCTGGGAGATTGAATGGTTAATGCTCCCAGTCAAAGTATGGGTGGCACTACCTACTTGGATACCTAGCATGGCTCAATGGAATCTCACTCTAAGCCCATGGCTAGACACCCAAAGGCAGAAGGCAGGGAGAGTACCTGCAAGGCTCGCATAGGGCCACAGTGTTCCTAAATGTTGTCCCAAATGTCCAAACTATGGGAAGGAAAAGGAGTAGTCTTCTGGTGTAGTGACCAAGGATACAGTCATGTGGTGAAGAAGTCCTAGAGGACTAGGGAACTTAGTGGTCAGGCCTGTGGGCCTTGACCCAGTGGTAGTGTTGGTGAACACGGCCATGGACAGAAAGGGATTTGGAGGGGACTGGAAAAAGGATGTTGGGGAAGGCTATGTCCCCTATCTGTAGGCATCCTAAGGATGCTAAGGAGTGGATCTGGGATGATCACTCATGGATGGATGGCCCAGTCTTTGAGAGACGGGACTGTGATGCAGGTGGTGTTAGACCATCAGTATGACCAAGGTGAAGGGACATGGCCTTAGCGTAACGGGTTGATAGGTTGGTGGTACCTTGGGGTGTTGGTCATGGGATTGGACACGTGGAGCACTTGGACCAAGTGCAAAGGTTGAGTGGCATAGATGCCATTCTCGGGGATAGCAAGCCCCAAGTCCGGAATAGGACTTATAGAGGTTATGAGTGAGACTCCTCCAAGTCGTCAGAGGTGTGGTTAAGTGACTAAAATAGAATGGAAAATTTAGTTGCTTACAAACAATTAAGTTGGATAGTGTCTGGAGTTGGTGTAGAATTGTGGCTATTGCACTTTTCTAGAAAAGTCACTTTTGTGCCATTTTTCTATAGCATTATGTTAGGTGGCAAGTTGCACCTTGCATTTCGTTAAACTCTGTAAAAGTAGTGAACTTTTATTGATCTTGACTTAGTCTTGGTAGTCTTGCACTTTGGTTAAGTATGATAATGTCTAACTTAGTTGTTTGAGGTTAAGATGTTAGTACCCATACTATAGCTTTGTCTATGAGGAAGTTATCTATCTCATGGTCTTCATTTTAGTTTCAACTAAGTATTGATCATACATAGTTAGCCTCTTCAAGGCATGCTCAGAAATGTTGGTTAAATGCATTAGTGAGTTTATTGCGGTTGAGTTAGATTTGAGTGGTCATTTAGTTTGTGTTTGTCCATGAACCTTTATCTTATACTTGGGGTATTACGTTTATGTTGAACAAGTATATAACTCGATAATATGAGTTTAGTGTTTAAGTTTTGTGAAGGCAAGTTGAAGAGTGATTGTTAGTTACTTTATAACTAGTGGTTGCTTATAGACTTTGTTAATGACTTTTAACACTTGCTTCACTTGATGAAGATTTATCAATGATAAGCTTGTTTTACTAAATGGTGTTGTGAAAAATTGTGTCATTAAACTTACATTGTTTTTCCATGTTAGCATGTTGACTCTACCTCTATCAATATCATTTAGTTGTGTTTAGTCAGTAGTGTTAAATTTTATGGAGTCTTGGATGTGGTGAATCACTCCTTGATAAGGTGTTATTTATAACTGAGTATTGTTGGATGATTGGTCTTAGATACTAAGTAAAGTATCTTCAACTTTGGTTAATTTGGTTGTTAAAGAGTTTGGGTGCTAATTCACTCTTGCTTTCTATTAACTTTGTTATGGTGTTGATGGTATTGAAGTGATGCCTTGTTATTGACATTATTAATGTTGAGATTCGAGTGAAATGAGATATCTCTCCGTAGGATTAATATTGAGTTTCATTAGTCTCAATGAAAATAGTGTTGGTGGTTTGGTTATAGCTTTATGTTATTGGCATTTGTATAATTGCTAGTTAGCAATTGTATTGACGTTCAAACGAATTGAGTAGAAAGTTTGAGTTATTTGTGTTTTAGATGAGATTGTTTAGTAGGGGTTGAGCTTTACGCTTTTCCTTGAAAAGTGATTTAGTCGTGGACAATGCTAACTCTATGAGAGGAAGAATTAGTGAACAATATTTGAATGTTTGAATCCTTATTGGATTTAAGTTGGAATATACTGATCATTAATGATTCTTCTTGTGCTTATTATGAAATGAGTTATGTCTTGTTATAGAAGATGGATTCATGAAGGATTGATTTGATGATCACTTGTTAAACATAATTTGTTTTTGCTTGGCTTTTAAATTGATGCAAATATATTCTTCATTAACTTTTGCATTATGAAGTTTAGCTTATGGATATGTTAAAGAAGATATTGTGGGTTGTACCATAATTTTTTCTTTAGTATTGAAGTTAGTTCATACAAAACTTATGATCATTGTTATGAAAGACTTGGTTATAAGCTTTTTCAAGTTTTTGGTTTTTTGACTTTTATGCTCATTGTTTTATTTATTAGGAATTGTTAAGGAAAGCATTTTAGCTCATAATGCTTTGAAGTTGAAATTTGTATTTACATATAGCAATCATTGATAATGAATAACTATCATCTTGAATTATTGTCCTTGTCAAAAGTTTTGCTTAATTATTGTTGATTTAGAATGATTTGCTGTTCTTTGGGATGATGGATTCTATCTTTGACAATGATTATACATCTTTTCATTGATGAGATGATTAATGTTTTTTCATGATGGTTAGTTATTCTCTTTGATGACTTATGGTTTTTCACATTACCATATGTTCTTTGTGGTTTTCTTTGGATTGGTCTTTTGGGTTTGAGACATCAATAGGATGTTGCTAACACTTGTTTAAACAACTTATTAACTAAAATTTATTCAGATTGGCTAGTGTGATAATTAGCATGAATAAGTGTTTGTTGGTCTTGTAACATTCATTTTATTCTATTAATTATTGTTACAGTTGGTTTTGATAAGTTAAATGTTATTTTCTTTGGGTTATACATTCGTGAGCATTTTACTTATCTGTCAATGATACTTTGTGTTCTTATACTTATCTTTTATAAGTTGTTTAGTGTGTTTGATAGTTAAGTTTTGTCATTGAGTGTCCTTAATGATACACTAGCTATTGAATTTTGTTAGATGGTGAATCCTATGTTTTCCAACTATAGTGATCCTGGTGGTTCATGTACTCTAATTCTGGTTTATCAGATGATACCTTATTTGGAATACTTTTGTGTTCTAATCTAATATTTATTCACTGATAATTAAGTCTCTAAGATATTATTGTCTCTAACTTTGATATTATCCATCTATTAATCTTTGAGTTTGGGCCAGTATAAACAGATTGTCTTCAGCATTTTGTGTGCATAATGAAATATTTAGTCATGGGGTAACTATTGTTAACTGGTCACATCACCCGCTTTTCTGTCAATGTTCCTTATTTCGTTAAAAGGGTGTGACCATGTAAACAACTCTAACTACCTATTTATAGTAGTCTATCTAAACCTGGTTTCTTTGCTCATGAGGTTGGGGCCTCTAGCTTTTCTCTTTATGTCTCTCTAACTCATTTAAGTTGGTGCATTTTGAACATAGTATGATCACTATGAACTTTTATTAGAGTTGTTTCCTTAGCAATGGTCTAGACTGGAGTATGCATCGACGAGGACATCAATCTTCCTTAAGGGGGAAAGAATGTTGTAAATGTGACTTTAGGTATCAAAAGTTATCTATTAGCTAGAGCTTTCAGATATTCTTTCCTTACTGCCACGACGGCAAAAGGTTGTAAGCAACCAAAGGGAACAACTTGAGAGACGATCCATAGGGTTCAAATATGGAGGGAAAGGGCCCTTGAATAAGAGTGCAACCCATTTTCCAATCGGTTAAGGGTTTTGAGATATTTGGGGTTAAGTGTCCTTGGGTTTGAATAGTATTGGGTTGAGTGACTTCCCGGGAAGTCCAAATTCAGGAGCTTACAGTTGGTATCAGAGAGGTCTCGGGTCCGACCCTGTTGATCTAAGGGGTAGGGTGTCAAGAGAGCGGGGCTCTCGGGAAAGCTACGGCCCTCAGCTTTCATTCACGAGGGCGTGAACTTGCAGGGAAGCGTGGTGGATTGTAAACAACCAAAGGGAACAACTTGAGAGACGATCTATGGGGTTCAAATATAAAGGGAAAGGGCCCATAAATAAGAGTGCACCCCCTCTTTTCCAATCGGTTAAGGGTCTTGGGATATTTGGGGTTAAGCATTCTTGGGTTTGAATAGTACTGGGCTGGGTGACCTCCCGGGAAGTCCAAATTCAGGAGCTTACAAAGGTTGGTATTGCTAGAGCTTATATTAGTCCCTCTTGTTTAAGTGTTAGTAATTGGACTTTGCATCTACACTTGGCTAAACGAGCATAAGGAAGGAATTCCTAAGTGTCTATTTAGCCAAGCATATTTAGTTTAGCTTATTAGTTCTCTTTAGTAATTAGACTTTGCATCTATACTTGGCTAAACGAGCATAAGGAAGGAATTTCTAAGTGTCTATTTAGCCAAACATATTTAGTCTGGCTTATTAGTTCTATTTAGTAATTGGACTTTGCATCTATACTTAGCTAAACGAGCATAGGGAAGGAATTCCTAAGTGTTTATTTAGCCAAGCATATTTAGTCTAGTTTATCAGTTCTCTTTTGCTCTGTCTTGCACTGGCTTGACAAGAACCCTCACATATTGAGACTAGTCCCTTAATATTGCTAGATGATAGCTTACCATATTGAAAACTCCTGGAATCTCTAATCTGGGAGGAAAACATCCACACGAGATTTTCCTAGGAGTTTCAAATCTAATCTAGTCCCTAAAACTAAAACTACACTACAAGAAGAATGCACTTACCTGCTTGTGCCAAGCCAAGTTGAGACTGTGAACAAGTGCTTGAAAGTGCTAGTCCCACGCCTTTGATCCCTTGAAGGCGGTGGGTAAGTAAGACATTGTTGTGAAGAGCCGAAGAGATAGGCAGAAAGACAATGTATTGCAATGTATTTTGTATTAGGGATAAGTCTAAAAACATTCTAAGTCCTACTTTTATAGTCGCTACTGCTCACGTCAAGGTTAGGAATACAGTCCTAACCTTGAACCTCTCAAGTTTACTTTCCTAAGCTTGAATCCTCGAGCTTGTCTTTTTCTCCCTTCTCCACTCTCCCACAATTGCCTTGTGCTGCGTCCCGCAGTCACTGCTCCATCGCTGCATCGTGGGTAGCTGCTCCCTCATGTGGCTTCTCCGTTTCTTGATTGTTTGATTGTTTGTCGTGTTCTTTGATTGTTTCTGGATCTTGTGCTTGCAATTCAGCTTGAATTGCTTTAAGTATTTTCTTGCTTTTCTTCCATTCGGTTTCTGGGATAATTTCCAGTTCATCATCGTGATCTTGTTCTTCCAAATTATCTGGTTGTTGATACTTGTATTGTTGTCTCGTGATTGCTCGTATTGCTGGTTCTTCATAAGTTTGTGAGTCTTCGACTTCGACCTCAACATTCCGTGCTGCAGGTGGTCTTGCTCTTGGAGCTTGATTGTTTACGACTTGGTTATTTTCACGATTTGCATTTTGGTAAGGTTGCCGAGGACGATTATCTTGCTGTGGTGCAGGTTGCTGGTTGTAATTGTAACCTTGAGCCTGGGGTGGTCTTTGATTATAATTCCGATATGGTTCTTGATCATAATTGTAATTCCGTGGGGGAGGACGTTGATAATTGTCCTGAGGTCCATCACGTTGCTGATATGTATTGTAGTTTCTTCCATAATTTCCAGTATAGTTGTTTGGTCTTTGATCTTGAGGGGGTATTCTATTGTAGTTGCTATTGTCTCGCTGGTAATAGTTTTGTCTTTGATTATACAAATTATCATCACGTTGATAATAATTGTTATATCTTGGAGGTTGATTTCGTGGTGGTCGCGCATTTTGATTCCAATTGCCTTGATATCGAAGATTGGGCTCTCGACGAGAAGTATTCTCGATTCTTGAAACTTCCATTGTATTCCTAAATCGGCAATTCTTGGCTATATGGCCTTCTCTATCGCAAATTTGACATTTTGGAAGCTGAAATTTGCATTCCAAATATGTATGTCCTTTATTTTTACACTTTGTACACCACACTCCTTCCTTGAGTTCGGTTTGTGAGATTTTCCTGATTATTTCCTTCAAGTCTTGTTTTTTTTTTTGATGGTTTCTTCTTTGTCTTGATGCGGATTTCTTCCTCTTCTTCATCATCTGAACTATCATCGGTTTGTGAAGGTATAGCTTTTGTGAATTGCTTGAATCTCTTTTCCAATGTGAGGATTTCTTTGGAGAGTGTATTAACACTTTCATCATCTGGATTCTTTGTTGCAGCAGCAATTGCTACCATGTTTCTATAGATTTCTTTTAGTCCTTGGATATAGGATAAGCTCTTTCCTTTATCTGTTATCAAATCCTTGCAGCGCTTTGCATGAAACTTAAATCTTCGAGTGTAATCTTGAATTCCTTCACGTGATTTTTGCTTAAAATTTTTGATGATCTCATAGTGTTCTTCTGGAGTTCCACCGGTCTGGAATTGCTCCTTGAATTGTGTGACCTTTTCATCATGGGTCAAAGCATCATCGAGTGTATTATGCCAATCGAGTGCTTTTCCCTTAAGTGTGTATGGGAAAAGTATTTCCCGATGCATTTCCTGTTTGTTCATCTTTACAATTTGATCAAATTGTTTAAGATGCTGGTTTGCATCTTCGGTTTTTCCACCAGTAAAAATGGGATAAGAAATCATGTTCCCTATGGCTGTCGCTGGGTTGATGATTGCCATTTGAAGTTGTAGACTTTGTTGGTGAAATTGTTGTTCTGGTGAGTCTGGATTTAAGTAAAACTTTGGTGCTATGTATTCTGCTTCTTCAAATGCCTCAAACTCTGGGGCGTCTTCGATATTTAGTTCTTTGTTATCTTTAACTGGGTTGCTCGACTTAGCAACTTGAATCTCTTTATCCTCCTTGTTGTACTTCTCTAATATCGTTTCTAAAATTTGTTGCTGTTGTTGTTCTAATTTCTCTTTTTCTATCCCTTCCTTTTTCACTTCTCGATTCTTTTGTCGAAGATCTCTTTCCCGGATCTTGATTGGGTCTGGTTTGTGTTTGTACATTCAATTTGCTGAGTCTTCTCAATTTGAATGTTGAGGTAAGTTTCCTGAATTTATGTGTTGCCTAAGTTGTCTTGAGTCAAATGTTGTTCTTCATAGATTGCAAAGTCAAGCTCTTACGCCTTGAGTCTGTTACAAGTTTGGTTTTGTTGTATAAATACGAAGTCAAGCTCTTGTGTCTTGAGTCTTCAATCGAGTTTTTTTCTTTCTCGATTCTTCCCAATTTTCTTCTCGAGGTCACTTTCCTGTGTCTAGCTCAGAAAAGGTCTTGTATTTGAAAAAACTGGTGGTGTAAATAAGTACGATTTTGTTTGTGGAAGGAGGTTGGTTGTGTCATAAATTGATCGATGTAGCTGTTCGCTAGTGATATTTGGTGCTGCTCTCCAAGTTTGGGATCGAGCAGGTATGCAAATGATTGCAACTCTCTTTAGGAGTCCAATCTTATCTAAATTCTTGAACAATTGTTTTGGTCTCTTACAATATGTTGGTCGTACTGGAATGCGAGCTCTCACTATGAGCGTTTGTGTTTCCCAGTCGATAAAAATATTTGAAAATGCTAAATACAACAGTGGTTGTATTTTTAATGTTCTCACTTCTCCTTCTCCGATTGATACGGGTTTCCAACTTCATTCCTGTATGTTTTTCTTTTCAAATGGTGTCCACATGTCAAGGTATGGATTCCAAAAAATTTTTGTTGCTTTAAGCCTATGTGTGCGCGGATCTATCCAGCACTCTTTTTCCCACAGTCCTTCCTTTATCTTGAGGTCAGTAAGCTCATGTATTGCACTTCCAACCGGTGTAATAAATCCTCTTACAAATTGCTGTCCAAGTATTTCCTGTATTTCTCTAAGCAGGAACCTTGGAATTTCTTCGTAAATTCGAGTGACAGCGTCCCAAGTATGCCACTCAACTTCTTCCTTAAGACAAATAAATTCTTGATCGATGTACACGAAAGATCTCCACGAGAGCTCGAGGATGATTCTCCACGTATACAATTCTTGTTTATCTTGTTTTCCTATAAACTGTGTGCCGTGTATGATAGCGCTGTTGCAAATTGGTGTATAGTTCTCCTTGTCTAATGTGTTGTGAACTAAATTAAAGATTCGTTCCTGAATCTCAGATGGCAGCTGCCTAATGGCTTCTAAAAAGTTTTGAGAGTCTTGCATCTATCGAGGGATTTCCTCATCTCGCTGGTCTCTCGTGCAAGCCCAAAATTTCCATTTTGCGTCATTGTTATCGCTCTCCTCATGTGGGCTACAAAATTTTGGTGATTGTTCATTCTCTTTTATCATTCCTCCCCTTTGGTTCTTTCAATTTGCTGGACAAATTGTGTAATAGTCGCAAGACTGTTTCTTTGAATTCTTGAAAGCAACTAGTGCTCTGTTTTTCTTCTTTTTTTTAAACTATTGTCACTCTTTTTAGTGTCATTTTCGTGGGCTATTTCTTCTCGTTTCTTTCTCTCTTCTGTTGCGGCAATGTCATCCCTGATTCGTAGTCTTGCTTTCGCTTGTTTGCAAGTGTCGCATCACCATTTTGGATAGCATTGTTTGTATGGTTTAGCACAATTTCTGAATCCACACAAAAGGCAGTCCTCGTATCTTGTGCAGTTTGTATCTCCAAATGGGCAGTCGTGTTTTTTCATTCTTCATGTTTTCATGCTTGTTAGCACTTGTTTGCTCTAATTTTCTTGTCGGAGATTCTTCGAATATTCTAATGTGCAGAATATTCTTCGTCTTCGACCTCTCGCCAAGAGGCGGTTATGGAAGATTCTTGGACTTTTTGAGAAGTGGGCGATCTCTAGATGATCGTAGCCTTCAAACGCTTGGTCTCTAGCATGATTTCCATGCTTCTTGCTCTAGGATTTTGTCGATTTTCTTCTTTTTCGTTTTGTTTTCTTCTTTTTGTTTCTTTTCGATTTTTCCCTTGATTCTTGACTTCAGCTTCATCTTCTAGTTGTAGCCAAGGCTGCCAATCTTCATTCTTTGGGTGCTCTTCACTTCGCCTATCCCACCGTGGTCACCAGTGAAAACTCCTGGAATCTCTAATCTGGGAGGAAAACGTCCACACGAGATTTTCCTAGGAGTTTCAAATCTAATCTAGTCCCTAAAACTAAAACTACACTACAAGAAGAATGCATTTACCTGTTTGTGCCAAGCCAAGTTGAGACTGTGAACAAGTGCTTGAAGGTGCTAGTCCCACGCCTTTGATCCCTTGAAGGCGGTGGGTAAGTAAGACATTGTTGTGAAGAGCCGAAGAGATAAGCAGAAAGACAATGTATTGCAATGTATTTTGTATTAGGGATAAGTCTAAAAACATTCTAAGTCCTACTTTTATAGTCGCTACTGCTCACGTCAAGGTTAGGAATACAGTCCTAACCTTGAACCTCTCAAGTTTACTTTCCTAAGCTTGAATCCTTGAGCTTGTCTTTTTCTCCCTTCTCCACATATCTATCAAACACCTTCGCTATCACACCTTTTGTGTTAGTCTCATTCCGATCCCAAATACTATTTATGGAAAGTGTTTAGATTTACTTATTTGGCATATTTATGGAATGTAGAGATTATTTTGAACACAATGGTGTTCATCCCGTGTCTAAATTCACAATCTAAGGATATTTTATATTTAATAAGTTTCAAGTTTGTCCTAGAGACTAACTCCTGATACTAAGGGAGGCTTAGGGTGAAAGCCCAAAGCGTGTGTTCCTCAAAGGAGGGGGGAGGGGGGTTTTAAATGTATAGTAGGGATAATCAATAGGTTAGGCATGACTGACCAACTTGAGGTATAGTCTAGCTCTCGTTTGCATGCCTATTTTTGCTTTGTGTCTTGCGTGGATTTAATCCTAAGTTCCATACCATATTAGTTGGTGGAGTACCCATATATCCTTGTGTTAGGCCACTAATATGTTGAAATACCACTAGACTTTGTTTGGCTCTATTTTGCATGCTGGTCTTGGCATTGGAATACTGGATGCTCTAGGACTGTTTCAAGTCGCTTTGTGCTCTTGTCCTTTGCTCTTTGGGCTATATGCTCGAAAGTCACTCTGTGCTCTAGTACCTTCGCTCCTTCGCTCCATACTTAGGAGTTTGGCTCTGTTCTTTGTTTAGTGGCCCAAGGCTATGAAACTTGGGTTTCATACCACTATCCTTTAGATACATGACATGTGGCACATGGATGGTTTAGGTTCCACTTCGTTGTTATCCTATGGTAAATCACCATAGGATAAAGGGTAAAAACCATATATGCTACAGAAACTCAATATCAATTTTTTCAAGAGACATTTCATTTCACTTGAATCTTGATAGTAACAATGTCAACGATAGAGCATCATTTCAATGCCATCAACATTATAGCAAAACTAAAGAAAAGAGAGAGCAAATCACCACTCAAAACTCTTTAGCAACTAGACTAACCAAGGTTGAAGATACTATACTTAGCATCTGAGACTAATCCTTTGATAATACTCAGCTATATATAATACATCATCAAGGAGTGAATCACCACATTCAAGACTCAATGTAATGTAATCCAACACTAAAAACTAAAAGCAATCAAATAATATTGACAAAGGTAAAGTTGACATGCCAATATGGAAAAACTATGTGCTTGATGATGATTTTGCAATGGTGGGGCTTACTTTACTGAATGGTGTTGTAAAGGGTTATGTTATTAAACTTACTTACTTCATAAGTCCCAAACACTAAACTTACGTCATTAAGTTATATACTTGTTTAATAAGTATGGAACCAAGGAGTAAAGGAACTAGAACATAGAGCAACTCCCAAGCGTTCAACCCAAGGAGTAAAGGGACAAAAGCACAGAGTGACGTAAGAATAGTCTTATAATATCTAGCATCCCAATGCTAAGACTAACATGCAAAATGGAGCTAAATAGAGTTTAGCACTAGTTTAATATACTGGTGGCCTAACATGAAGATATGGGTACTCCACTAGCTAGCATGGTATGGAACTTAGGCTTAGACACAAGCACGCAAGTAGGAGCTAAACTATACCTTAGGTTAATCAACCATGTTCGACCTACCCACTATCCTTACTATACATTTGGAACCCCCCCCTCCCATTTAGGAATGCATGCTTTGGGCTTTCACCCCTAGTCATCCTTGGTACCAAAAGTTAGTCTTTGGGACAAACATAAAAACTTACTAAATATGGAATGACATTAGATTGCAAATTTGAATATGGGACCCACACTATTGTGTTTAGAACAATCTCTACATTCCATAGATATGCTAAATTAGCAAATCTAGACACTCTCCATAAATTAAAACTAAACAAGACTAACACATAAGACATGATAATGAGGATGTTTGGCAGATATGGTAAGTTATCATCTGGCAATATTAAGGGACTATTCTCAATATGCAGAGGTTCTTGTCACTAGCCAGTGCAAGACATAATGAGATAAGAACTCTTTACTAGGCTAAGTATGCTTAGCTAATAGCACGTAGGAATTTCGTCCTTATGCTCGTCTCTTGAAATGCTTAGTTAACTCCATTAGCATAAGAGGGACTGATAAATACCAACCTCTTGCTGTCATGATAGTAAGGAGAGAATATCCAAAGGACTAGCTGACAAGTAACTTTCGATACCCATAATCACATTTGCAATACTAAAATAGACAAAAACTATTCAAGAGTATATGAATGTGTTTACAACCAAGAGGATCCTTATCATAGATATGGGCGACATGGATGTGTTCCATGCCTTCATATCAAGCTTACAAACTTGGACTCGGGGCAAGGTGATATGTTGGACCTCAATCAACTATAAAGCAGCATTAAATGTAGCTATTAAGGTGCACTTCAATGATAACTTGTGAAAAAGGGAGTATAATAGGGTTGGGGTCCACATTTAGCTAAGATACCGTACTAAAGGAATTATCGACGGGGTTCCCTTACCCGACCAATAGAACATAATATCCAGCTAGTCGAGAGTGCTAAGGTGGTGGTTCATCCCCTTTATTGGTTAAACAAAAACGAATTTAAGAATCTCAAGTGCCAACTTGAGAAGTTGATGGATAAAAGATATGTTAGATTGAGTAAGTTGTCATATAGTGTGTTAGTGTTATTTGTGAAAAAGAAAGATGGCTCTATATACATGTGCATAGACTATCAATTACTTAATAAGTATACAAAGAAGAACAAATACCCTTTATGAAGGATTGAGGATCTATTCAATAGATTGAGAAAGGCAAAATACTTTTCAAGAATTAACCTAAAGTCAAGAAGACAACTTATCAGATGAGGTATGGAAGCTCTGAGTTTCTGATGATGCCTTTTGGGTTGTGCAATGCACTGGCAACGTTCTCGGCATTGGTGAACCATATTTTTGTATCCTATCTAGATCACTTTTTAGTCATTTATATTGACGACATCATGATTTATAGTGAGACATTAAAGGAGCATGCCAAACACTTAACAAAAGTGTTTGAGAAACTAAAGGAACATAAGTTGTATGTTAAAGAGAGAAAATGTGACTTTGCTTAATAAAAGGTAAAGTTTCTCGGGCATGTGGTGGGGAAGAACGTGCTCAGAGTGGACCTTGAGAAGATGCAAATGATCCAAGAATGGGAATGATTACCAAATGTACACAAGTTAAATGTTGTTAGAGTTATGCAACTACTACCAAAAGTTTATCAAACATACCAAATGGGAAAAAGGAAAATGGTATAAACAATTGAATATGAGGTAGCATTTGTCCACTTCAAAGGGAAATTGAGGAAGACTCCCGCGTTAGCATTACCAAACTTTAGTAAAGACTTTGAGGTAGAACATAAATTTTAAACTTTGCATTGGGCACAATTTTGAAGTAAAACAACCATCCAATGACATTCTTTTTGAAGAAGTTGAACAATGCTCAACAAAAATGGCCTGCCCATAAAAAGAAACTATTTTTGGTGGTCAAAGCACTCAAGGAGTGGCAACATTACCATGGGCTAATGCTTTCAATGAGTTTGATTGTGAGATTTTTTATAAATTTAAGAAAAGTAATATTGTGGCAAATTCTCTAAGTCAAAAAGTAAGCTTAAAGTTAGTGATATCCAACACAACAACCTTTTGGGATGATACGTGAACAGTATATGAGGACAATAGTCTAGCACAAGAAGTGTTGCTAAGGAACTAAGAGGAGCAGGATGCTCACTAGAGAGGTGAGCCATCTAGGAAAGAGAAAATGGGTTATATAAACTCATTTATTATAGGTAAACAAAGTATATATTCCACAAGGGGAACTAAGAGATAGTAGCCAAAATGTTAACTAAGAGATTACGGCCGATACTGCCAAAACAATATATGACACCCAAAACAGATTTGTGGAAGGTAGACAGTTGGTAGACAACACATTGACAGTGTTGCTCACATAAGAACAAATAAAGGACCAAGGACTAGAGATGGTAATAATACTCTTGGATTATGAGAAGGCATACCATAGAGTGGACTGGGAGTTTTTGCAAACAACAATGAGGAAAATTGGCATTCCAGACAAGTTTATAGAATGGATGACCACCTTATATCAAGGCGCATCAAGCAAGGTTACAATAAATAGGACAGTGGGAACATGATCAAGTTACAATGGTCAGTAAAACAAGAGTGTCCTTTGGCCCCTTTTTTGTTCCTTTTCGCGGCCAATGCATTACCACATTATCTAGCAAGAGTGGATGGGCTGGAGGGGTTGGTCTTACCTGGGTACAGAGACTCGTTACAAGACCTAGCAGGGATAGCAGAAACACAGTTGGAATCTAGTGCCTTTGTAGATGACACGGGAATCATAACATCAGGCTCCCTAGAAAACATGAGCAAAGTCAAGGAGGATTTAAACTTTTTCAACTTGGCAGCAGACTCAAGAATAAACTGGGGAAAATCGATGGGAATAAGTTCTGACATGCCAAACTGGGGGGGGAGTAGGATTTTAAGTGACTGAAACAAGGGGAAACAACAAGATACTTGGGGTTTCAAGTGGGCTGGGACTATAACCGTCTCCCGCATAATCAAAAAGCAGTTGACAAGCTCAGAGATCAACTAAAATTCTAGGCATCACGAAAGTTGTCCTTCTCAACAAAATGTGTAGTGGCGAACAATATCGTGCTAGGGGCAATCTGGTTTCTAGCAGCAGCATGGAACTTAGGCAAGAAAACACTAAAAGACATGAACAAACTCATCAGGACATACATATGGAAGGGACATGCAACAGTCTCAAGAGGAGGGGCAAAGGTTGGATGGAGCTTAGTCACAAGAGCGAAGTAGGATGGGGGCATAAACATAATCGATATAGAGGAACAATGCAAGGCACTATTATTCAAGATCTTTCATCGAATGAATATGCTTGGAAACCAGTCTTGGAAACTCTTACTACACCACCAACTGCTCAAGGTCATCCCAGATAGACTAGAACACACGAGGCAGAATTGGGGAAAAGATGAAAGGTGGCTGTTCGCTGAATGTGCTTTAAAAATGCCAAGACCAAATACGTTCTCAATGAAACTATTCAGACTATGGAAAGAGTTCAAAAGCAAAAGAAAACTAGCAAATAGTTACGAGCTGGACCGACAACCAATATTCCTTAACAAATTGTTCCAATATAAGGGGAAATGCTTGGGAGAAATAGGGGACAAAGGAATAGACAAAGTATGCTGGGGCTTGCACAGTGCTGGGATGAGAACATTTGTAGAGGCCAACTCGATGTTGAAAATGGGGGAAACAAAAAGGAACAGAGACATGCTACAAGTGTTTTATGGACTGGAAATCTCGGTGCACTGATTGGAAAAAATTTGAAATAGCTTTTGAGGACGCACGAAGGTACTGCAAGCAGAGCATTAGGGAAGTCAGAGAAACGACACCAATGTGGTGGATAGCCGATGGAAAGGTGATATATACGGCAACTCAAGATCAGGCCAAATGTATTGCTTTCGAAGTTGGGGTGGTTGGTTGATTGCTATCATACAAGGTGCCCGAGGAAAGTATATGACCGGACATGTCAAGATTAGAGCAGATACGGGTACAAAGGATGGATAAGAAAACAGCATCGATGGACCCGACAATAACGGAAGGCCTCGTAGCCAGGCTGTACTAGTTTAGGCAACCAAAACTAAGCAAGTTGGTCTGAGATCCAACAGAATGGAATTGGCAGTGAAGGACACAGGAAGAGTTCTTTGCTTACGAGACAAGACTGGGAAGAAAATTCATTCAGCCGCGCTACTGGTATCAAGAATGAAACGAGCTAACATACATGACATGATACAACAGGCGATATTAAAGAGGTTGTGGAAAGGAAGATGGGCGGCGAAAACAAGATACTTCATGTGGTTGGTTATGCAAGATCAACTACCATCTAAACGAATCATACATCTCCCGGACCAATCTTGCAATAAATGTGGAGCGAGGGAGACACAAAGGCACATACTTTGGGAATGTGAAAGCGCACAAGACGTGTGGAGAAGCACATGCTAGTTGCTGCAACAACATTCCCAAAGACAAGTGTGCCTCACGTATGAAGTGACAGTGTGGGGCAAAGCTGCTACAGGAATGTGAAATGGAATAGACTCTTGGAAATGGTCCTCAATAGGGGAAGGGGTACCACGGTTTGACCAGCTCAACACGACAAGAAAAGACATAGTAGGAGTTCCCTCGGAGATAGTGGACCTACTGCAAGGAATTATGTTGTGGGAAGTGTGGAAAGCCTGGTGCAACAGAATTTTTAACGACAAAGACGAAGGACCAAAGGTGGTGGTGTCATAGGTGTGGACTAGAATGATCACTGCAGCAGCAGCCTGTGTCCTACAACTGGAAAAGAGAGGAGGGCAAAATGGTCCAGAAAAAGTGAGAAAAGAAGCATAGATCTAGCATTTCTTGTGGAAGCAAGGGGAGGTAGGTACTCGGGAATGGATGTGGGCACCACCAGACGAATGGTTCCAAGTGACACATCTGGGCAGACTTTCGAGTTCCAGTTCATGAGCAACCGCCCTCTCCGTAGGTAATTCCATTGTAAGCCCTTCTAGATAAAGGCTTTTTGCTAGTTTTGTGCCCAACGAAACCACGCCTAGTTTTTTTTATGCTTTTCTGGAAAATAAAAGGCCCCGTTTAACAAGGGAAACTAAGAAAAGTAGCCTTAAAAGAGTGTTATAATGAACCTCTTGTGGGACATAGCGGAGTGTCCAAGATGATGGGTTTACTTAAGAGAAAGTATCACTAGCCAGACATTGCTAAGAACATTCAAAACTATGTAAAGACATGTTCAACATATCAACAGATAAAGGTCATGACTAAGGCTACTAAAGACTTCTTGCAAAGCCTCCCAATTCCTAATCATCTATAGAAATTTTTTACAATGGACTTCATCACAAGACTCCCCACAAGTGAGGGGTTTGATACAATATTTATAATGGTGGATCGGTTTTCTAAAATGTCACATTTCATACCCACTACAACATAAGTGGATGTAGAAAGTGTGGCGAAGCTATTCTTCAAACAAGTGATTTGAGTGTGGGGGAGACCGAAAGAATCATGTTAGATCGAGATAAGATTTTTACTAATAGGTTCTAGAGAACTCTCCTAGAGTAGTATTACACCAAACTAAAATTTAGCACAACCTATCACCTACATATAAGTATTGAGTATTGACTTAAGTATGATGGTAATAACACTTTTTGACAAATGAATAAACATAAAAGGTGAATAGGCAACTGGAGGATTATTTATGATGCTATGTCTTTGAAAACCAGACTGATTAGGTAAATCATTTGGGACTTGCAAAAATGTGCTATAATAACTCACCACATTCGAGTGTTAAGGTGAGTTATTGAAGGTCTCATAAAACTTGGCGTGGCCGAGTATTATGGAGAGTTACTTGCAGTGGAGGTGTTCATAGTGGAAAAACTTAACATTTGGAATCCAGTGAGGGATTCCTTAGAATAGGCTCAACAAATGCAAACCAAAAAATAAAAGTTCTAACTTAGGGAGAAGGTATGGTTGAACACCAAGAATCTAAAGCTATCAAATGGGATCAACTAGAAGTTGATCCAAAGGTAAAATGCATATATTTCTAGAAATGAACTGATTTTAAGTTCTTTAAGCAAGCTTATAGAGCCTTATGAGATTGAGGCTTAAATTTGTAAAATGGATTATTGCCTCCGACTTCCCAGAAAGATGGGGAAGATGCATTTTGTATTCTATATGAACTTACTCAAACTGTACTTTAAGGACCCACTTTGCAAAGACCAAATGAAACTTTTACCTAAGGTTATCCAAGGGTAGGAAGAATATGAGGTTGAGGTCATCCTCAAGAGCAAGTAACAAGGATGCGAGGTGAAGGAGTCCCATGTATAGTGGAAAGGATTTCCACTTTACAAAGTAATATGGGAACCGGAGGAGAATTTGGTAAACACTCGAGATATAGTGGAAGAATTTTTGCAAGGTAGAACTTTATATACCTATATAAAATTTAATTAAAATATCCATTTGTGAAATTGAGTAATGTCATATATTGGGACCCAAATGTAAGCCAATTAGCATGGGTTTAGTTAGGTCGACTGCAGCTACACCTGACTCCCAAAGGGGATATTAAATCTATAGATATATTTTACAAAGGTTGGGTTCGAGTGCTAACTCTTTAGTAAAGCAAGGCTAGATTAGTCCTAACTCTCTATTAGAACGAGGTGAGGTGAGGGGTATAGGGACACCTATATTTCATTGTCATGGGCTCCTAGCTAAGGAGATTGACTTAGGCATACCACTAAGTGGGGGGATGCCCCTAGAGACATGGTCAACAAGTCATAGGATTAAATAAAGATGTTTGATATGGGTTGTGGAGTTATAACGAATCAAACTTCTTGAGGTGTCACAGGTTAAAGGATCACAAAATCACAACTGAAATGATAAAGAGTTCATTGAATGAGGCCAAGTTTAGAATTCAAAATTAGGTCTGAGACTAAGTCTGAATACTAATACAAGTCATAGAGTGAAAGCCCAAAGCTATTGTCTCCTAGGGGGAGGAGGGGGGAGGGGTTTCAAAAGTATAGTAGGGATAGTGAGGTCTAGGACGTAATCTTAAAGGAACAGTGTTTCCAAATCGAGTTAAGGTTGAGAGTGAGGGTTAGTGGCATTGGGTGGGAATGAACATGGACTCAAGTGGTGTAAGAGAGGCCTTTTGAGAGAGGCCACTCTCAAAAGGGAAATAAATTGCAATGCTCCCAACTTATATAAAGTGATATCTCACTTGAGTACCATATAACTCATTGGTTCTTATTCCTTCCTAAAGGTTTGGGCCTTCTTTTTAAAACAGAAGTGGGGGAGTAAAGGTACTCATATCAGGCCATTAGGCCATAGTGTTTCCCCCCAGAGTTCTGAAGTAAAAGATACACCCAAGACTTGGGATTTAAAAGGTCCATGATCAAGTCTTATTGTACCAAGGGATGTTAGAAACTTGGAGGCTTGATATACTTGGCTGATTATGCCTACGGGGAGTGTAACCAAACTTTAAGTCTAATTTCACCTGGAGAGGGAAATTAGGAGAGAATTTGGGAATCCATGGATGGATGGCTGACACCCCATTGCTTATATAGTGAATAGTTGAATCCAAGTAGAAACAAGTAAAAGCTAGTACAATAGGCCAGAACCTTGACAAGAAAACTTAACTAAGGCTAAGGTAGTGGTGGTTAGATAGACGAGGTAAACTATCAAATTGAAAATGAAAAATTTATGACTTACACCTCTCTCTATATTTGAATATCTATGAATTGTCTTTCAAATTATTCTCTTTAGTTGTTTACAATCCACTATACTTCTTTGCAAATTCATGCCCTCATAAACAAAAATTGATAATTGCAACTCTCCCAAGAGCTTTGCTCTCTTCACACCCTACCCTTTGAGTTGAATCGAACTTGAAATCTCTTTAATACCACATGTAAAATCTTGAATTTTGGGTTCTTAGGCACCTAACATAATACTATTCAAACCCAAGGACACTTAATTCCAAATATCCCAAAACCCTTAACTGATTAAAAAAGAGGTGTACTTTTATTTATGAGCCTTTTTTCTTTATATTTAAACCTCATAAATCATTTCTCAAATAATTTTCTTTGGTTGCTTATAATTTACCATGCTTCCCTACAAGTTTACACCCTTATGAGTGGAAGCTAAGAGCCACAACTCTCTTCTATTTTTTTAACACTTCTGGTTGAGCCCAACCGGAGTAAACTGAACATGCCAGATGTCAATCTCAATATGTGATATGATTCCCCTAGAGCAAACTGGATATGCTAGATATCAATAACGTTGTATGATTCCCCTAGCCAACTAGCAAAATCAGACCTGAGATCATTTCGATACCAAATGTAAACTTCTAAATTTGGACTCCCAAGAGATCACTTAGCCAATACTATTCAAACCTAAAGACACTTAACCCTAAGTATTCCAAGATTTTTAACTAATTGAAACAGGAGGGACACTCTTGTTCATGAGCCTTTTCTCTCTATATTTAAACCCTTATAGATTGTCTCTCAAATTATTTTCTTTAGTTTTTTACACCATAATTATTCTTAAATTCATGAACACAATCCTTAACTACATAAGAATAATCTTAGTGTATAGGAGTCCCCATCCTTCAAGGGATCCCAACTATAGTTTTTTACCATAACTATATTAAAGTTAATTTGTTAAGTCAAACTCTTATATAGATCACATATTTCACTCTTTGAGGAAAACCTTCTATAATCCCTAAGATTCCAAAGTCATTACTTTATTGGTCCCCCTTTTTATCCACCACAATGCCTATAAATTCATATATAAATTAAAGTGGAGATTTATACTCTTTTGACACATTACTCCTAGAGTATAACCCCACTTATGGGACCTTTAGTTGCCAATATCAAGAGATGATATACTTAATCACTAATAAAAGTTAAATTAAGGAATATCTTTGATACCAAGTG
>NW_003314465.1:57136-63066 GCF_000143415.4 Selaginella moellendorffii | reverse complement strand
TACTATTGATGACTCATCTTCTCCTATTTTATTTTTAACTATGGATTTTCAACACAATCATACTCATGTTACTGGTGCTTTATTAACTATTAGTTGTTTTTTACTCTTATTATTAATTTTGATGGCACACAACATATGGTTGAGCACTTTAAATTCCTTTATATCTATCAAATTATTGTTTGTATGGGTATATTACCACCTTTTGATATGGATCCTCTTCTACTTTGCATGGTTATCTTTTAGCATATGCTTCAAGATAAAATCTTCTTTATCTTCTAGCATATACTTAAGACAAAATCATCTTTATATCTATAGCATATATGATTTTCACCTTTTAATTACTATAGGATAGCAATGGAACAGACCTATCTTTTGAGATATGTGTGCTAAGGGCAACACCTTAGTTTTAGGGCCTTAGGCCACTAAACAAAATGATAGAATCAAACTCCTAAGCATATGCCTAATGAATAAAAAAATAAAAGTATGGAACAACTCTTGAATATGCAACTAAGGAGCGATGAAGCAGGAGCACAAAACAACATTAAAATAGTCTTAAAACTTTTAGCATCCCAACATTAAAACAAACATGTAAAACAAAGCTAAAGCATTATTTCAACATATTAATGGTCTAGCGCAAGGATATAAATACTCCACTAGCTAACATGGTATGGATCTTAAGTTTAGACCTAAGCCAAATGTAAAATAAAGATAGACACACCTAATAGGAAGCTGCCCCCCTCCCCATCCCCCAAGAATATTAGAATTAAATCTTGATAAAAATGAATTATAGAAAAGTTTAACAGCAAGAAATTATAACCCTTAGAATGAGGAATATTTTATTATATATTAAATATTTTAGGTATATGATTTACACTATATTTTCTAAAGTAAACTAAAAATGCTATGCATACTATTGTTGCTCTATTAGTTACTCTACAACAAGATTATTAAACAAATTTTGCACTAGCCATTGTGTAATCTTTTCAAGTTCATCATTTCCAAGGGATCCAAGTGATTAACTATAATTGAAAAATAATATATCAGAGACATATTTTCTTATAATTTATTTATAATTTAGAGCAAATTTATTTATTATTATTATTATATTGCTAGCTATATAATAAATAATGCTGTAACCAAAATTCATTTTTAAGTTACTGTATACTTCCTTATTTATTTTATATTACATCTAGATTAGAAATAAAACAAAAACAATTAATAACTTCCCGATCCAGAGCACAGACCATACTTGAGCTCACGAGTTGAACAGTTGAGCTCACGAGTTGAGCTCAATTTTCAATTATAATTTAGTACAAACATTATAAACTTTAAAATTTTAAAGTTATGGTGAACTTAATAATTTCATAACTCTTTATATATTATATAGATAAAAATGTTCTAAAGGACACTTCTTGTTTTAATAATTTAAATATTTACTACATGCAATGATAGAGACGTTTATTAGAACATAAAATAAAATGTTTGCAAAAAGAGTATTCTTGTCACTTCTTTAAATTTGTACTCTGTGCTTTCTAGCTAGTAAATGTTAGGTTCATTAGAATTTTAAAATTATTAAATTTGAATTAAGATTATATATAAGGACATATAACCATTTGAAAGGAAAAAAAACACAACTATGATAGTACATATGCTCTCATAATACATTGCAACATCACGCATCTAAAAGACTACTATGAAATATTTTTTGAGATGATAAAGGAAAAAATGGAGACTCACGAATACTATGGGTAGTATTGCGAAAAGAACCCTCGCAAGTATATGAAATGAAAAGTGAAATAATAAAATATTTTTATTAATTATATAAGGTATAATTAATTTATATTATTGATAGAGAATAAACATCGATAGTGCTGGAATTATCTCAGACCGAGATAAGATCTTTACCAGTAGGTTCTAGAGAACTCTCCTAGAATACTATCGCACCAAGTTGAAGCTCTATTTCGTTAAAGTGGGATTTATTCAGTAAAATGGGACTAGGTACAAATTTTCAAGTATTTGAAAATGACGTGAAATTATATGTTTTTTGTCCAGGGGCTAGACATATCTGGGGCATGGTGACTAGCGCGGTGACTTTGTGTCCAGACTGAGTCCATCTGGTTGTATAATAAATCTCATTGTCAAGGTGAACAAGCCGAATCTGAAGCTAAAGAAGAGTGATGGCATGCGCGCACACACTATTTGTTTGTTCATTGAGTGCGTGGTGAGCTTTCCAAGATGAACGTCATTCCTATTAGCCAGACATATAACTTAATGGTGAGAACATTTAGATATTATTCAATGTTATCTTTTTCTAACGAATCTAATTGTGAAGGTGTAGCAAGAGGCATTGCTAGTCTGGAGAAGTCATTTAACTCATTTGACCCTTAGTGTATTTTCATGAAACTAAATAACATTCATATTATTAAGGAATTTCTCTAGTACCTTTTTTTTACGACATAGAGGCTTGCATTTCTTTCAAAGGTGATTTAGTAAAAGGCCTGAGGGCATATGCCATTCTATTTCTCAGACCGGTATTAAGATATACTAGTGCAAAGGGAAAAAAGTATTTGGTGATCAAGTAAATGGCATGAGGGCACACGCCATTATAAGCCTAAGCGCTAGTGGACACCTCCTTTTTGGTACTCTCAGCGGTACTATCATCCTTCTCCGGGTCAGTTGTTTTGCTTTGGATTGTTGTCTCTGACGTTACTGAGGCGTTCTTGATAGTTGTTAATGTTGCCGTTTGTTCAGAAAAATGATCACCTGGAGTATAGTACAGGGAGTTTGGAAGACTTATATATTCTACATCTTCACCTATCTCCTTCTCCGTCTCCTTTTCTGCCTCACTTACAGATTTTGTGTTTGCCATGAGAACGCTCTTCACCCTAAAATATGGAGTTCGTTGTGTTATAAAAGGAAACCAACACACACGCCGCAAGGGAATGATGGTACATAAAGCACGTAAGCCCACAATATGGGTTTATGTGCCATTAATATGGGCCACACGCCATATTATTAGATTTATGCACGTGTGATTGGTAAATGCATATGTCACATCATCTTTGTTTTACCTCACACACTATATCAGGCCTAATGAACCATATCACATGTGCGCACATGCTATATATATGGAGAAGTATTATGCAAGGATAGAAAAATTCAATGCATGATTGTGGAGAGCAATGGCATGAAGCCACATGCTAAATAACATTTTAGAGAAAGAATTAAAATAAAAACATGCAAACAGTACTGAGTGGACCAAGACTTAGAAGTGCACAATTGAATGAGGTATTTCTAATAAATATTTCACTCACCTCATATAGGAATGGCTACCACTCTCAAATGGTGTATCGCCTCATGCCATCACCTCACAATTTGTTATAACAATCCGATGAATTCATATTCGGCTTGTTCACCTTGAACTTTAAGTAAGATTTGCTAAAACAACTAAGAATTTATACTTGTTATTTGTATCATCTCACCTAGGAATGGCGTAAGGCCACATGCCATCACGCCTCCTCTGATTCAGATTCGGATTGTTCACCTTGAAATAAAATACATTAGAAACTTAGTAAAGGAATATTAATGAATCTCACCTTGAACCCGGGTTATGAATGCTCTTGCTGCATCTCTTGCATGGTCTGGCAAGGTGATGGTGGCACTCTGCTTCCGCATCCAACCATGCACAACATTATCCACCGATATGCTCATGCTGGGATCCCTTGGATTCAGCACCCATCTCTTTTCTAGGCAATCCTTCGTATATCCGGAACTTGGCTTGAACCACTCCACAGTTACATTGAAGGAGTTAGTTTCCGCGTCCTCCTCTGCATCAGTGATGCAGCGCCCCACCCATATCATTTGTTTTTTATTACTGGGTCTGACAAGCACGACCATTCCTTTGCAGACCTGTACTAGATTGAATCCTGAATCCGGCTTCTTGTTCCTCGGCCCACAATAGTGATCCTCAACATCGTTATCTGTCACTGCATTTCCAGAGGACATTGTTCCGCTACTATCTGGTGCTCTGGGTTCTGGCCAAAAGGACTCTTCCAATTCTTCATATACAACTGGCCCATTTTGGATAGCAGATATAATCTTCTCCCAGTATTCGAGCAAAGGCTTGCACCTCTGAAAATAGGATTCTCCACCAAACACCAACCCCCTCTTCCAGAAGGCAATATGCTGTCTAATCCCGGCCACTATACTTTCCTGGTCTTTGAGTCCATCTGGGTGCATCGGCCGTGGGGAACCTTGAGGAATCATAGGTTCCCTAGTTATGGGATCTCTCTTGAAGAGTTCAATGCCGTCCACTGGCAGCCACACTGTGTCCCATTCTCTCATCTTGTACCTTATCACTGGAGCACCGTCATGCATGTTGAAATGAAACTGAAGAGGCTTGGAGTGGCCAATCAGCGTTTCGGATCCGTCCCTGATGTAGCCTCTTACAAACCCCTTAAAGTCTGGAACCTCTGTCACAAGTGCAGCTTCAATAGTGCCTTTGATGCAATTTTGGAATTCATTGTAGAGTTGTGGGAGGGTGAGGACATTGGATCGCCGGAGGGACTCTGCCAAGTGACTGAACATGGCATCGACGTCTTCATGAGTGTGCCCAACCATGAGAAAGCCAAGTGTAACCGTTTCAAATATGCCTTTGGCAACAAGCATCGCCAAGTACGCGAAGATGTACATGTTTTTGTTCTCACTGCCAGCATTGTCTGTTTGGAGCAGAAGATGGGGTGGAAGGCCACATCGGCCGCAAGAACTTCCTTGAGATTCTGCTTCGTTTGGATGAGGCTGTGCATTCACCGGGCGACCAGCCTCGTCGGAATGGCATGAGGCCTCACGTGATAACCCTACAATCTGACGGCCAACATATTCACTGGGATGGCATGGGGCCCCACGTGATACTGCAAGCCTTTGCTCCTCCTCCAGCTGAACCCTGTATGGGGTTCGATCGACAAGGGCCTTATGCAAGGGTTGGCCGTTCAGCTCAGTCTGCGCACTTTGCAGAGACCTTAAGTGTTTTGCTAGGGACGCAATCATCATGTTTGCACCCCCGCCACCCCATAGAGGTACAAAGAAGTTCCCATAGTTCTGGGCACCATGCTCATGAGCGATTATGCCAAACAGAGACACAGGCAGCTGCATGGATGAAGAGATTGCCTTGGGGGCAGGATTGAGTCGAGGTAAGCACGTCTTTTTCTGGTCCATTTTGTCGTGGATGATGCAGAGGTAAGAGTCAGGTCTCTCCATGGAGAGAATCCTGTTATGATAATATGCAGTCCTGCAGCTTCTCTGCTCGATGTTGTGGTCGAGCCGCCTTCTAACCAACGTCTCTTGCTCTTGAGCGATGCAAGAATTCTTCGACAAAGCCATTTTGATAGCAGTGCACTCGTCACACTTTGAAAAGCTGGAGTACTTTCCTATACTCACATCCCTGAACCTGTTGCTCCACAATCTACTAAATCTAGATTGGCTCAGCTTCCTGTAGCCATTACTCTGGAGTTCCCGATTCACATCTTCCAATATGGCCCCCTTGGTATACATGGAAGGGAGAACTCGTTAGGTGTCTCGAGTTCCATCTTCCAAGAGGCGGGTTTTATGTGGTTGCTGCTCGCTACATGTCTCGACAAACCTCTTGAAGATTGCCTCTCCATATACAACATGACCCCTGGTTTTGTGAGTACCGTCGTTCCCATGGACTGCCTATTGAACCCTTTGTTCCTCGAACTCAGTTTTGATTCTGTAGAATGTGGTTCGAGGGACTCCATAAATGATTCTCCATGCCTTCATGCAGACCAAACCCCTCTGGAAGACCATGCCCCCCACCTGATGTTCTGAAGCATCAACAGATGACCGTAATGCCTCATACACAAAATTGCGAGCTGCCTTCCAAGACAATGACTTGTATCTTGCTCTCTCCTCTT
>NW_003314465.1:55868-55965 GCF_000143415.4 Selaginella moellendorffii | reverse complement strand
CCCAAGATGGCATGTGGCCTTATGCCATTTCTAAATGTGGTCCTAAGCCATTCCATGGTGAAATACCAGGAAGCACAAGTGCCGAATATCAAGAGGA
>NW_003314465.1:54672-55495 GCF_000143415.4 Selaginella moellendorffii | reverse complement strand
GTCACATCATGTCCTTGCCTCGATCCAACTGTGCCATGTCAGTGATTCGAACTTTGCCATGCCGTGTCAGCGATCCGCACCAAGATTATTCGCCGTGTAAAGGAATAATTATGCTGTGTGTGTACGTCCATGTATGGCAATATAAGGCCACACGCCATTCAAAGAATAATGTTAGTCGAGCATTTTTTGGTGCATTTTTGGGTTCAAAATTGCATGAGCCCACATGCTATAAAGTTTACCTGTACCAAAAATAGAAACAGCTTTATTTACTTGGGAATTTAAGTGGTTGAGGCATTTTTAAACTTACAAACACATGCCCTACTTACATTCCTTTGGTTGCTTAAAATTCAAAAATATTATAAACTTTTCTTTCTGCATTTTCAATGTTTTCAATTATGGTTTTTGATTTTCGCAGGACCAGCCTAGTAATCTATTTGCATCCCGTCATGTTTATAGCTAGCTTTTGTTTGTCCCCTTCGCTAGCCTGAGATACATCTGCTCGGCATCTGCCTCTTACAGCATTTGCCCAGAAAGGGCATCTTTCTTCACGCAGCATTTGCCACATGTTTAGGGTTTAGGGTTTAGGGTTTAGCAATTCAGTAGCTTGATAAACATGCAAATACAGAACTTGATGCAAAATCCTTTGATATGTCACAATGCCCCTAGGACCATAAACACATTTCAATAGAGAGGGTCCTTTCATTTCATAACTCCTTACATAGATCTTGGTGAAACCAGAGTTAGTGAAGTTGGTTTCTTGTGATCCTGCATCTGATTGTGATGTCCCTTTGCAGTGTCGATGGAAAGGTCAATGCACACCAAA
>NW_003314465.1:51152-53178 GCF_000143415.4 Selaginella moellendorffii | reverse complement strand
ATCACCACCAGCAGCGCGATTGTCGTCACTACCATTGCAGTCACAACCACAAATGCCACTACTCTTAACATATTCACAAAATATGGCAAAAACTAGCTACATTACGAAGCAGTGCCCAAGTGTGCCTGACGGGGGTGTTGGGCCTGAGCTGGGGGCTAGATCTGATAATGGTGCTACTGGAGGTGTAGCTGAATCTGAAAGAGAAGTGGAGTTACTTAAACACATTGTAGACAAGCACTTACAAGAGACAGTTTTGAGAACCAAAGAAAAGGCCATTCACACGACTCTAGAGTTTCTCAAGTGGGAAGGCCCGGGAGACATAATCCGAGAAATCCCACTATGTCGATTCACTCAGACAAGCATCATTCGGTCTGCTTCACCACACTTCATCAACATGAACATCTATAGTCTGTACAAACATAATGGCCTTGGGACAAATATAGGTATGTTCCTTGTTTCGGTCTTCAAGCCAGGAACGACAAATACCCTCTCGGTGTCACCAGAAATTGAGAGGGTTTGGGATGACATTTGGAAAATGAAGTCCCGCAAATTTGACAACATGCTTATGAGCCATCTTGAGACTCAACAATTTGTAGGGAAAATGTTCTACATTATCGACGGGAATCATCGCTGGTGTGCGTGGATAAAGTGCATCAATGAATGCTTCCGAGACAATCCTGTCTATCACATCAATGTTCTGGCTGGACATGTACATACGAGAGGATCTCTAGATGTGGCAAGGCTTGTGATAGCTTGCCACAAAATTAATGCATAGGTACCACTCCCTCTTCCATCACTTTTAACAATTTGTGTTTTGCAAGTTAGGATAGTTTGCAGTGCAGAAACGAAGCCTAGTACATGATATTGAGCAAATCCGGTTTCTTGCCAATCTCGACGAGGATGCAGTCTGCAGCCACTATGGTGATGATTTAGCATCACTTATTCGGCATCATCGAGGTCGTCAAGATGCTAATAGATGGTACAAGAATCCAATGGCTTTTATAAGAGCTGTGTGGAGTAAGGTATGTTTTTCCAAGTATACTTCTTATCATAGAATGTTTG
This sequence comes from Selaginella moellendorffii, assembly GCF_000143415.4. Classification (NCBI taxonomy): domain Eukaryota; kingdom Viridiplantae; phylum Streptophyta; class Lycopodiopsida; order Selaginellales; family Selaginellaceae; genus Selaginella; species Selaginella moellendorffii. Next base: position 52,116 of record NW_003314465.1, on the reverse strand, counting down.
TGTTATCTTCAGCCATTGGTGAAGGTTAAGCAAGATGCATATGCACAATCGTATCGAGCTGAAAATGATCAAGAACTATTGGAGCATTAGCTACAATTGACAAGAAAATCAACAACACAAAGAAGACAAAGGTAAAGAAATTACTTAGTATGGCTGACCCTCGACGCCCAAAGGAGTGGTTTGATATTATAATAGAAATTTCTTGTCATGAAAGTAAGTATTGTTTGCGTTTACATGAAGGTTACTCACAAAAGTTATTTCTTAGTGGGCAAGACTCCAGATGAGATTATTTACAACATCTCAAAGTCAAAGCTTACATATGAGGAATAGATACATATTCTCAACGACCTTAATAACAGACTCAGGGAAGGAGAAAAAGGTTTGGACAGTATAATGGAGACTGTGATGAGGAGGACCGTCTACATTTCACTAACTGTATGTAAGCGACTAATTTTTCCATTCTACTTTAGTCACTTAACCACACCTCCGACCACTTGGAGGAGTCTCATTCACAACCTCCATAAGTCCAACTCAGGACTTGGGGCTTGCTACCCCTCTTCCTTTCCACAGTCTGGGACTTTGGGACACCATTTCGGAACACCGTGGCCTTACGCGAGCCACCTGGGTACTCTCCCCACCTTTCGCCTTTAGGTGCTCTAGCCATGGGCTTAGAGCGAGGTTCCGTTGAGCCACGCCTGGTATCCAAGTAGGTAGTGCCACCCACACTTGGACTGGGAGCATCGGCCAGTCGATCTCCCGGGGGAACTAGAGCCGGCTCTTGAACACTTCACCAAGCTACCCCACTTGTCAGTCTGTGTTCACTCTAGTCTTGGACTTCCCAGTGGGCAGCTCATCACCCAACACTGGGTCCGGCCTTCCTGGGCCAAACTGGCCTTTCCTGGCCAAACTGGCTCCACTGCAGTCCTCCCCCTACTATACTTTTGGAGCTCACCAAACCCCCCAG
>NW_003314465.1:34741-50840 GCF_000143415.4 Selaginella moellendorffii | reverse complement strand
TTTGGAGCCTTGCCTTTTGCTCGCTTCGTGCTCGTTCCTCAAGCACTTCGTTGGGAGTTCCACTCCCGCTCTTGACTTTTCAAGTCGGAGCTTTTGGTCCAAACGTGTTACGCTCGTTTGGCTCTCGCTTCGGCCACTACCATGTGGCGCCCTTCCGGCTCCACTTTGGGGCCTAGGGATTTTGTGTCTCACAACTCCACCACCCATAGACGAAGTTCGATGTCCTCATCGAACGGTAAACCATTTTATAAAGTAACACCCGCACGTGTTACCATTTACATCCTTGGCACCTAGCCAATATTTGTCAAGGGTTTGACATTGAAGGCTCACCATGCCTTTTGCATATTCTTTAATGGTTTGACACCAAAGGCTCACCATGCCTTGCCTATCCTCTAAGGAGGGTAGTCTCTCCAACTTAGAGACTGATTGGACCACATGTAGTGGTTCTCTCCTTTTAGTGGTTTAGTTCCCGCTAAACCTCTTAGAGACCCTTCTCTAAGTCAATCCCACTACTCCTTCTTGAGTAGTCTCGATTTCCATCGATATAACCTTTGCACTTTGGAACTTTGAATTTTGACTTCTTGGAGTCAATTTCCTAGGTGTCTCCGACACCTTGCCTTGCACCTTTTTGTGCAACTCCACTTCCCATCCTAGGAAGCTCATTACTTGAGGGCACCATCATCCTCTCTTCTATTTTGTGCCAAAGTTCCAGTTATCATACTTTGTGCTAGGGCTGTCCATGGCCCTATCATTTGGCTACCTTACCGCTCCCTCCCTTGGAGCTTCCACTTTCGCCAAATCAGAGCAATTCGGAATTCATCCTTGGAAACACACTTCCTTTTCCGGAATTTGTTAGCGTCCAACACATTAGTGTTCCTCGCCTAACTTTGTCACTTGGATTCCTTCCAAGGGATTCCATGGCCCTATCTTGGCCACTCATCTTTTGCTCCTATCCGTTGATTGTTGCACCAAGCAACATCGAATCTCTACCTCCCTCCTTGAGGTATTCTTTTGATTCCATAGCAAAGGCTCTGCTTTGCCAAGACTAGGGTGTTCACCCCTAGTAAGTCTCTTTTAGCATCTTCTGCTATGGGCTCTATCCATGGCCCAACTTTGTGACCCTCCCATGGGTCTCTTTAGAGACTACTTTCCTCGGACTCACTATGCCATCGCACGGACATAGTTTACTTCCCTTAGGTGCTCTTCCCACTTGGTCATCACGACCAAGCCACACCACCTTAAACAGTTCAATTTCAACATTTTGAACCAGGAACTTCATTCCTTAGCCAACCAAGGACCTTGTCCTTATCTGGCCATAAGATCACCTGGTGATCTCACCTTGGCACCTTAACAGAGTTGCCAAGAGGTACTTGGTCTTCTAGACCTCCAAGTTGTTGACTATAACCCCGGGGGCATCCCCCACACTTGGCGGTGCACCCAAGCTAGCCCTTACGGCCAAGGGTTCATAGCAACTGAGATTAGGTGTCCCCATCTCACTCACCACGACCTTGGTGCCACTTGCACCAAAGTGTTCAAGTTAGATATGCTGAGCTTTCACACTAAGCAATCTAACCGTGCATCACGACTCCGAGGCATCCCTCGCTTGGCGGTGGGCCCAAACCAGTCTCCCCACTGAGAGTCCATGACCACCAAAATATGAGTGTCCTCATATTCCAAACCATCACCACGCCCTAGTGATTTGGGACTCGAACCCAAGCACTAGAGGGTCGGGACTCGAACCCAACCTCTGTATATGCATCTACGGACGGCATCACACAAGATGCCTGGCGTGACTCCCCACGCCAGTGCACCAACTTATTTTTAAAGCGCGCTACAGATCACAACTTAGGAACCTAGTTCCTCCACACTGCCAAGTCCTCTCACTTGACATGTCTATGATCATGCATGGACTCCTCCATGCTCGGCCCCATGGCCCACCCTTTTTGAAGTTATCACCTTCAACTAGGGTATTTGTTCCCCTGACGTGCCAATCTCGCTTGGCAAGTCCTCCGACCACTGTAACATGGTTCCTGCATAAGCGTGAAAGTCCTTGACCATCGACTTTCGTTCAAAGCCCTCTCTTTGAACACTCGGGAACTACTTCCCTAACCTTGATAGCCTTGCCTCATGGCAAGCTTCAAGACCACGCTTCTGCTGCGCCACTCTGATTTCGCGCGTTCCATGAACCATTTACACTTGGCCTTTCTAGGTACTAAGCTACCTAGAATCGTCTTTGGGAACCTTGAAGGAACTCTGTCCCTCAGCTTGCTAAGGCCTCCTTTTTTGCAAGCCTTCCAAATGCCACATAGTCTAACATGGACAATTCCATATTTTAGACTCTCCATGGCATCACGGTTGCTAGCGGCAACACCCTCGAGCCCCCACTTGATTCTCCACTCCCAGCTGGCATAACCAACCTTGGTTATGCCCTTTGATTCCTACGGTTTGGTTCTATCCCCTTACTTCTTGCTTTTTGGCTTCACACCTTTCCTTTGGTCATTCTCCTCCAAACCAGGAGGATAGCTTTGCACTTTCTATCATGCTTTAGCAAGTATTCTTAGGGATGAACCTACCCAATAGCCTAGGGAGGGCTTCCTCAATCCGGGTATGCTCACCTTATAATCCCACACACTGGGATTACATTGTTGCTTATGGGCCTTTGCATGCCCATCACTAGCCTTGCCAAAATTCCATTTTTGGCTTTGTCCAACTCGGGTAGACAGTCCTCTTCTGTCTCCGTAACCTTGGACATTTGGATAGCACCTTCTATCCATCATTCGCTAGGGACTTAGTCCCTTGGGCTTTATCCATTGCCCTCGCGACATCAAACACCACCTTCTGGTGTTCTAGAGTGTTTGGGTGTCCCAATGATGGTTTTTTTTTGACAATGAGTATTTCCTTTTATGACATTGACTTACTATATCGCAACACAGGCAACTTATCCCCCGTAAGGGTGTATCCGACTTCCCTATGCTATTAAGAAGTCTTGGGTAGCTACCTTCTACCTGTTCAACCAGTTATTTTGCACCTCTTGCTTAGTTGCCTCATAGTTGTCAAGTCCTACAACTCATTGTTTGGTGCTTTCACACCTCCATCATTATCTGGGTCACCACACTCCAACTACATGCTCTGCAGCTTAGGCTATGCCATTCCCATTTCCATTGGGATTCCTTTGGCAAGGGGTTCTCATGAACCCACCAACATAGCCTCAAGGTATCACACCTTGGCACATTTGGTGTCTCCACACCATCGGCTCCACGAGCCTACCTCTATGACACTTCCCACTTCGTGTTTATGTCTTTGCCAAGACCAACACCCCTTTTGAGGGGTTCTCATGAACCCACCAACATAGCCTCAAGGTATCACACCTTTCGACATTTGGTGTCTCCACACCATCGGCTCCACGAGCCTACCTCTATGACATTTCCCCTTCGTGTCTAAGTCTTTGCCAAGACCAACACCGCTCTTTCTCATGCCAACCATCCGTTAGCACTGCACCATAGAGGTCACACACAACTTTATGTCAAAGTTGTTTTCTTCTGGGAACACCTTTCCCATCCAGCAGTTTTGGACTTGGTTAATCCACAGACCCGTAAGGTCCTACTTGTGAGGCACTAGCTCACTGGAATACACTTCTTGCATTCCTGTCCTACTCAAAAGGACTATTTTCACAAGTGTTACTCCGACACTTGATTTTGTTCTCTGGGGGCAACCTTTGCCCCTTAGGACTACTTGTCCATGTGATGAGAACACCAACTCATCCACTTAATACACCCCCAACTCCTGAGGTTATTCCAGCATTTATTAGAGGTAGCCCCGGCTACCTTTTCAAGGACTTGAGTCTTCTTCCGTATTTGACCTCCCACGGTCATTACTTCTGGTCTCACATTCATGAGCACCAACCTCAACTATATGAGGAAAATCTTGTGACTCCTTATTGCTTTGGAGTCTTTATCTTTCCCGTGATCCCAACTGTAGTTGTTTACCACAACTACATTAGCCAATTTGCTAAGTCAAACGCTCATCTAGATCACATCCTCAACTCTTTGAGGAAAACCATATACTGTTCCCAAGATCCCAAAGTCGTTCCATTATTGGCCCTTTTCTATCCACCACCTCGTCTACAAGTTCACACATGAACTGTAATGGAGAGCCATGTCTTCCCGACTTGCTACTCCTCAAGGATAGGCCCACTCCTCGGACCTTTCGATGCCAACACTAGTGGTGATATACTTGAGCACCAATAAAAGTCGGACTAAGGAACAGCTCCGATACCAAGTTGTAAGCGACTAATTTTTCCATTCTACTTTAGTCACTTAACCACACCTCCGACCACTTGGAGGAGTCTTATTCACAACCTCCATAAGTCCAACTCAGGACTTGGGGCTTGCTAGCCCCAAGAATGGCATCCATGCCACTCAACCTTAGCACTTGGTCCAAGTGCTCCACGTGTCCGATCCCATGATAGACACCCCAAGGTACCACCGACGTATCGGCCCGTTACGCTAAGGCCATGCCCAATTACCTTGGTCACACTGGTGGTCCAACACCACCTGCATTCCAATCCCGTCTCTCAAAGACTGGGTCATCCGTCCATGAGGGATCATCCCAGATCCACTCCTTAACATCCTTAGGATGCCTACAGACATGGGGAATAGCCTTCCCCAATATCTTTGTTCCGGTCCCCACCAAGTCCCTTTCTGTCCTTGGCTGTGTTCGCCAACACTGCCACTGGATCAAGGCCCACCGGCCCGACCACTAAATCCCACTATCCTTGAGGACTTCCTCACTGTGTGACTGTGTCCTTGGTCACCCCACCCGCGGGCTACCCCTCTTCCTTTCCACAGTCTGGGACTTTGGGACACCATTTCGGAACACCGTGGCCTTACGCGAGCCACCTGGGTACTCTCCCCACCTTTCGCCTTTAGGTGCTCTAGCCATGGGCTTAGAGCGAGGTTCCGTTGAGCCACGCCTGGTATCCAAGTAGGTAGTGCCACCCACACTTGGACTGGGAGCATCGGCCAGTCGATCTCCCGGGGGAACTAGAGCCGGCTCTTGAACACTTCACCAAGCTACCCCACTTGTCAGTCTGTGTTCACTCTAGTCTTGGACTTCCCAGTGGGCAGCTCATCACCCAACACTGGGTCCGGCCTTCCTGGGCCAAACTGGCCTTTCCTGGCCAAACTGGCTCCACTGCAGTCCTCCCCCTACTATACTTTTGGAGCTCACCAAACCCCCCAGGGTCTGGGAGACGAACGCTTTGGGCTTTCACCCTCTCAGGCTCCGGACTCGGACTCGGACTCGGACTCGGACTCGGACTCGGATTCGGACTCGGACTCGGGCTCGGGCTCGGTCTCGGTCCCGATCGCGGTCTCGGTCTCGGTCTCGGTCTCGGTCTCGGTCCCGGTCTCGGTCCCGGTCTCGGTCTCAACTTCGGACTCCATCTCGGACTCCATCTCGGACTCCATCTCGGGTCCATCTCGGGTCCATCTCGGACTCCATCTCGGACTCTATCTCGGGTCCATCTCGGACTCCATCTCGGACTCCATTTCGGGTCCATCTCGGGTCCACCTCGGACTCCATCTCAGACTCCATCTCGGACTCCATCTCGGGTCCATCTCGGACTCCACTTCGGACTCCAACTCGGGTCCATCTCGGGTCCACCTCGGACTCCACTTCGGACTCCATCTCAGACTCCATCTCGGGTCCATCTCAGACTCCACTTCGGACTCCAACTCGGGTCCATCTCGGACTCCACTTCGGACTCCAACTCGGGTCCATCTCGGACTCCACTTCGGACTCCAACTCGGGTCCATCTCGGACTCCACTTCGGACTCCAACTCGAGTCCATCTCAGACACTCCCACGTGTCATGTGTTGGTCCTTTTGGGTCCCTTTTTGGAGCCTCGCCTTTTGCTTGCTTCGTGCTTGTTCCTCGAGCACTTCGTTGGGAATTCCACTCCCGCTCTTGACTTTTCAAGTCGGAGCTTTTGGTCCAAACGTGTCACACTCATTTGGCTCTCGCTTCGGCCACTACCATGTGGCGCCCTTCCGGCTCCACTTTGGGGCCTACGGATTTTGTGTCTCACACTGTATATGAAGGGGAGATGTGTCTAGCACCTTTTATAGGGGATGATCTTGAGCAATTTCCATTCAAGGACTTCATCACCACTAAGCTTATAAAACTCGGAGAGGACTGGCTGCCAAAGAAGGCCACAAGCACGACTCCATTTGATAAACAACTTGGCCAACTTTACTTCATGCGTCGAGCGGCTTTTAGGTAACATACAATTTCTCAACTATACTCAATTTATTTATATTCTATTATAGGTATCTCTAATATAGAGGTATTCCTCTCGAAACACTGGTATGCACACGACTCCTAAAGCATGGTGTGAGAGATGGAGGCATGTACCCGACAACAATGAAGTTTCCAGCGGCAATAAAGCAAGCTTGTCCTTGGGAATTAGAGATGCCAAATTATACACCAACCCACCAAGAAGCTACAAGAGGCAACAATGAAGACATGCCGAATGACAAAGATGATGGCCATGAGAATGTCAACACTGTTGGTGCCAATGGCGAGGAGACTGAATATGGCGGTCATAATGATTTGCAACTTTAAAGTTTTCATATAAAATACTATGAAGTTCTTTATTTTGCCTCATATCTAGAACTGGAAGAGTATCAAGTAAAATTTGAAAAACAATATATGAGAAACTCTATATTATCCTATAAATTACAAGGATTAACACTGACAAAGAGTCTAAAATTAACATCATTAATCTAGAGGGCACAAAATCCAACTTCTGGACATGTTTTAAGATTGATGTCATGATGGTTAAACACTAAACAACTTAAAAGAGCTAAAGATTGTTCTAGCTATTTGAAAACTTGCCTCAATCTAACCAAGCACCTAGCTTCATTATTTGTTATTCTTTGCATTCAAGTATGCAAAGAAATCAGTGGAATTGAACGATTGGTTCCTCAAGGTATGAAAAAAACAAGAAACCTGGATCAATTCATATATATATATTTCTCTCTCTCTCCATTTGACTCATCCTTTCTATAATTTTGCAGACTCGTCAAAAAAGGGGAACTCATTCACCCTGTACCACAACAGAACTTGCAGGGGTGAGCTTTTGAGTGTTCTGAAGCTACTCTCTTGTTTTGACTTCCAGGTTCCTTGGATTCAATTCAGAAAGGCCTGTAGGAAAACGTTTCCCTGTAAAAAGGTCAACAGGTCAAAGGTGCGAATATTCTCTCTACAAAAATCAACAATCCCGCCATTTTCTTCATCGCATCTCCCGAGAATTGGGATAGCTCTCCAGCTTCCACTCGATCTCTGCCCACTTGAGGTGAGATGCATGGACCCTACAAGAAGCCAGCCGTGGACACCACGCTGTTGCATCTCCCGTCAATGTGCTGTTTACCAATCCTGTTCCTTGAACCGAACCTGACTACAAGAATGTCGGAAGCCCTTGAGTTGTTCAGCAACCTTGATCGAGAACAACTCGGCCTGGCAGAAATGCAATGAACTGGCAACGAATTCATATTTCTGAATCGAAATCAGCATGCTGAAAAAGACCAAGACTGCAAAGATGACAAAAAGGAGCAAGTAAATCTAAACAACTACAACGATCAGCTGCAAACAGACATGTTAGAAGCCAAGCAGAGAATCAGAGTAATGAAAGAAACTCACCAAACAGATTGCCAGGCAGGATCGCAGAGGATGTCGCGCGCGGATGGACGCTGGTCGCGTCTTGCTGCGACCAGCTCCAACACCTTGGGCGCAATTGATGGGTGTTGGTACGCCCAGTCTGCTGGTAAAACGCCATCCCGGACGTCAATCAATACCGACTCCCTTTCCTACACAGATTCACCAAACTAAGCAAGCACGTTGCACAAACTGCAGCCAAACCTGGTCCGGGGGACACCTCCAATGAAGTTCGAAGAGTATAACTCCAAGCGCAAGCATGTCAGTGTAGGTTGAGTTGCTCCGGCGCTGGGGAGAGTAGTAAACTGCTCTCCCCTTCTTGATATTTTCGGTCTCGAGCATGGACTCCTTATTTTTAGCTGTAAGCCAACAAATGAGAGATGGAAGAGATGTTTCATTTGCCTACCAAGACCGAAATCTCCCAGCTTGATGCGTCCATCGTCTGTGACGAAGATGTTGTGTGGTGCTATATCCCGATGAACACCCACGTTGTCGTGCACATGCGCCACAGCTTGAAGAAGCTGCCTAAACGCATCTGCAGGTGGTGACTCACCGCCGAGGAGCACCGACTGGAGCGAGCGGCCACAAAACTCCATGACAATGTACACTTTCGACTTGCCCGGCTCGCCTTCCTCCTTCCACATGTCGAAGTATTTGACTATGTTGGGGTGTTCGCAGCGCTGGAGCATCTCTCCCTCCTTGAAGACGAGCGCGACATCCTGGTCTCTGGACTTCGTTGCTGTGCGAACCTTGATGACTTTGATGGCGTAGATTTGTTCGTCCTCCTTGCTACGGCACTTGTATACTTTCCCGGACGCCCCCTGGCCAACACAAGCGAGCACTTCGTAGCTGCTGCAGAAGCGGCCTGGACAAGAGAGACAAGGGGCCACTCAGAAGCGAAAAGATGCCAAAGAGAGAAATTATTGTATCCACCTGCTGCTGCAACTGGAGTCTCCCCTCCCTTTTGGATCGATTCCACGATCCCGCTCACAACATTCGCCGAGAGCATCTTGAATCTCTCCAAGCGTTGCGCCATTGCGAGGAATTGCCGAACATATTCTGCAAGTCATGAATCAAACCAGCAAAGAGTCGTGTCAGCCAACAAAAGGAATTCTTCGTACCAGCGTCAGGAGCAGCCTGCAACGCGGATGCATCATGATCAGTTTCTCCTGCTCCTGCTTCAACGAGGATCTTCGTCAGACAAGTGCAGATGTTTCAAGTTTTGACCAACCTGATCGAGCTCGGTTAATCGGATCCAGTGGGCGGGTCCTTTCGAGCATGACGTCGGATCGCTTCTGAGTGTGTAGTTTCTTCGGACCAGCAGCTCTCTTCCTCTCCATGGTGGACTCTGGTCAGTGTTAACATTGTGAGTCGTTGCTGAAAGCACAAAAGAGATTGAGGAGTCGTTACTGCACTTATCCAACGGCTGGAGCCTAGAATGCGCACATCAGCTGTCCATCAATGGATTCACAACAAACTTGCTACAATTGCATGCTCACCTCCTTCCGCCTCGCCAACAGTAGGCCGCAAACCAGCAGCGCACTCACCTCTGCCCTTGCCAGACGATCACGGCAGCCCTAGATTTGGAATCTAAGCTGCATTGAGGATCGACGCGCTCCTCTGGCTCCCTTGGGCTTTGCCAATAGTAGGGTACAAGAATACAAAAAGGCCACGTCGGATAGAGTTTAGGGCAGACGTGGCACCTTTGGTCACCTTTTGTGGCCCTTCTACATTTCCACGGAATACGAGTCATTTTTTAGGGTATCATGAAGAAGACACTCATTCTCGATCTAGACAATACACTGGTATACGCTCATAAGGATCTCGTCTCTTCTGTGAGTTTCAGCATGGAATTCGACGATGATGCACCACTCCACATCATGAAGAGACCAGGCGTAGATGAATTTCTGGGGAAGGTTTCAAAAGTGTACGATATCGTGGTGTTTAGTGCCGCCCAGGAGAAGTATGTCAACCTTGTGGTTGACCATCTGGATCCTACTGGGGGGCTTGTGTCGAGGAGGCTACATGGTGGCAATTGCGTTGTTCTAAAGGACGGGACGAAAGTCAAGAATCTTGACCATGTAGGGTTTCGGGATTTCAAGCGGGTGGTGGCACTGGATGACATTATTGACTTCTACCAAGGTCATCAAGAGAGCGTGGTGGTGGCTCCAAAGTTTGAGGGGTCAAAGGATGACCACTTCTTGGCAGATGTAACCCCGTTCCTTCTTGCGCTGTCAAAGTGTGTGGATTTTACCAAAGTTACCCATCGCTGGAATATTGGACAATGTGTGGAGAAGCAAGGCAAATTGTACGTCCTAGATCCATTCGATGATGAATGGGTTGTTTTTAACTGATTATTGTATTTTGTAGTAAATGTTATAATTTTTCTGCCAAAGTGTAGTTTATGCAAATGAATCTTAGTGAACTTTTGAGCTCAGGATTTCCTACATGTCTCATGTAAAACAAAATGGTAAAACAAGAAAAACAGCACACCAAAATTTCAAGCTCTTTTGCCAAGGAAATCCCCTTTACATTGAGAGCCCACAGCTTTGCAACACCCCATGAACACCAATAGGAGCACGTGCCCACCTCAAACAACAAGCGAGACTTCAAAAAGGACATCACTGATCCAACATTTGATGCCGGAGGATAAGATGCTTAGAAGACTGATTGCTTCTGAGTTCCTTTATGTCTGTTGTTTAGTGCCTATGTGAAGCTATTGACAAAAAATGTGATGATCCATATGAAGCTCTTCACAGGATCATGGAGAGAGAGAGTGTGTCTTTGCCATGACATCCAGCGAAGTAGCAAGAGGAGTGATCGCGGTGCCTCCTGCAGGCATCTCCACGCCAAATCGCGACTCTTCTGCGCCAATGTGGTGATTCCAACTCCCTCCCGCGAGGGAAGCTCTTGCACCGCCGCCTGGCCGCCACCCTCATTGCTCCATTGCTTCATTCTATGGTCTCCATTGCTTCATTCTATGGGCCAGCAGAAGATAGTCACATTGCTCTGCTGGCGCAGCTGGTCGCTGACGAAGCGCCTGCTTGCTTCAAAGATAGCGTCTATGGAAATTACCTTCAATCGTTCTACGCTTCAAAACTAGATGGCAAAGCAGCCATTGAGACTGTGAGGTATTAAACTTTGTCTGCGTCTCGTTTAGGTTATGGTCATCCCACTCATTTCCATCCCTCCCTTAGCCATACATCTGTGGGTTGTTGATGCAATAGCTAATGCAGAGGGTCTCAATCTTTCATACAGCCGCCTTGCTCTATTGATTTGATCCAACATAGAAAACTGGTGACATGCCAGAAAGAAAAGAAGTATACATGTAACGAAACAAATCAAGGAATTCTTTTCTGCTTTCTTTCCTTCTGGCAAGTCAATAATTTTCAGCTGGATCGAACCAACAAAGCAAGGTGGGAGATGTCTGAAGTTCTTAGAAAGATTGAAATTGTTGGCGGAGGTGCAACTTAATGAAACGTACCACATGTTCTAATTGTCTTGCTCTCATTCGATGAGCAGACTAGTATGAAGAAAGGATGACAAAAACCTCCTGTTGTTTACGAAGTTCTTGGAATTGTCATGTATGGCTCGCAAAAGCACAGAAAGCTTCAAGACTTGACCTTCCTGCTTGATTTCTTTAAAGCACCGCATGGCACAGACTACAAACAAAGATTTAAGACTGGTTTAAATTATGAAATCAAGATTTACCTTCAAAGTGCTTGCAAGAGCTACAATGCAGCCAACCACGGCCAACAGTAACTGCTTCTCGTCCGAAATAGAAGTTTCAGAAATAAACCATGCTAGGATGTTCAGGCTATGTACTTGTACAGGCGTAGTGCTATCTGGTATTAGTGTTAGTGACGACAAGTAAAACACTGAGCTTTCCAAAAGAAAAGAAACAGCATCGGGAGTATGCCCAAGGAGAATTAACAGTAAACTTCCCGGAAAGTTTTGCGAAAATAAGATAAATACTATCACGAACCTGCAATAGAGAAGATTAGTATTTCTTCTCGATGGAATTTTATTATGTTGGAGTCCAAGAACGAGATGATCCTACACAATACAAGAAGTTTCCCCAGACGTAGATACTGGTCAGCACCGAACTGAGATACATAATCAACCTAAATTATGCACAGATGAAAAAAAATTCAAGAGTATCAGTGTTAGTTGCGATTGCTGACACTCCTCACAAAGAAATGGAACGTATTTCTTTAATAACTGCTCTGGGTTTCCTAGCTGGTTAATTTCTTGCGTTGGAAGTCACGAAGGCTCAACATTTTGGAGTTGTCAGATATCATAGCTGCTTCTAGCATTAAATCAGTTAGAATGTGATCCTGCACTGCAATTTATAGTTCACGTCGGTATACCACACATCTTGAACAAAATAGCTCGGGAGATGCAACAGCGTGGTGTCCACGGCTGGCTTCTTGTAGGATCCATGCATCTCATCTCAAGTGGGCAGAGATCAAGTGGAAGCTGGAGAGCTATCCCAATTCTCGGGAGATGTGATGAAGAAAATGGTGGGATTGTTGATTTTTGTAGAGAGAATATCTGCACCTTTGTGAAACGTTTTCCTACAGGCCTTTCGAATCCACGGAACCTGGAAGTCAAAACAAGAGAGTAGCTTCAGAACATTTAAAAGCTCACCCCTGCAAGTTCTGTTGTGGTACAGAGTGAATGAGTTTCTTTTTGCCTATGGGAACCTCAAAGCCAATGCCAAGTACCTTTTTTGACAACTCTGCAAAATCATAGAAAGAAAGAAACAAATGAAGAGAGAGAGAGAGAGAGAGAGAGAGGAATTGATCCATCAATTTTATCTGTCTAGGTTTCTAGTTTCTTCCAAACCTTGAGGAACCAATTGTTAAATTCCATTGAGTACTACTCCTCTTTTTAAATAATTTGTTGTGCTATTTAAAATATACTACTCCTCTTTTTAAATTTCTTTTGTGCTATCTAAAATATATCACAATGTGTGAGGGCCAAGTGTACAGTTATGATGCCGTATACTAATATTAGCATAGTGGGATTTTGGTAGCCATCGGATTGGTTTTAATTTGGACCACTCGCTCCAGTATATAAGCTAGGGTTTTTGGGCTAATTGATATGCACATTTCTGTATTCCCTTTCCATATTCTAAGCACTCACATTGGTGGAGGTAAGGGGCATCTTTGATTGTCCCTAATGAGTGCTTGGATTTGGGATTTTGGTTTAGATCTAGCTTTTGCATCGTCTAAATCTAGTTTTTTCCATTTCCTGTCTTTTGTTCTTTCTATTCAGGGTTTTGGTTTAGATTTAGCTTTTTGCGTTATTTAGATCTACCATTTCCTTCTAGCTTTTTGTCATTTCTCTTCTTTTGCTCTTTCTTTTTCGTTCATCTTCATGGCAAATCAGCAATTTCCTCATTTGACTCTAGAGCAGCAATTGGTACAATTGCTTGATGCTATGCGCTTGTAATTGAACAACCAAACTCAGTTGATGGCGGCATTCACGGCACATGGTACAACTCCTCCTGCTCTTGGTGCCAATCCTCGCGTTCGGCCGGAGTTCTTTCGCGGGAATCCTGGGGATGATGTGTACCATTGGTTCGATCACTTCACGGTGATTGCCACATATCATTCTTGGGATGATGCTCGACGGTTGCGTGAGTTTCCCATGTGTCTCCAAGGGACGGTGTTGCAGTGGTACAATGGTTTGAGCGCAGCTACTCGTGGGGATTGGAGTGTTCTCCCGTACGTCTTCAAATGCGCCTTCGGACATACCAATGATTGTGATGATGCTTTCCAACAATTGCATTATCTTCGCCAAGGGCCATCTAAGTCGGTGATGCAATTTGGCGTTCGTTTCCGAAGTCTTTTGCTTCATGCGGAGCCAAATATGTTGGAGCGGATCAAGCTAGGAATGTTGTGGCCAGCACTTCATCAAGATCTTGTCGGCCTTATGCATGCACTTGCTCCTGCCACCCTTGACGATGCACTTCGCTTGGCACAACGTTATGAGACGTCGCCTCTTCCACTTCTCGCTGCACGTCCTTCCGCTCCACTTCCTATGAGTGATGGTCCTGTTCCAATGGAGGTTGATGCTGCTGTTGCTCGAGTGCAAGGACAAGAGCGAGGACATGGTCGTGGCCGTGATGTTCACTGCTAGGCGTGTGATGAAGTTGGTCATACTTATCGGCGTTGCCGTCATTTTCCGGATTGGCGACCTCCATTTCCTAGGTGGAGACCTTGGCGTCAGCAACATCCCATGGGTGCTGCTGCAGTGGAAGGTCTGGACACCGAGATGCATCCGGGAAACGAGGAGTCGCGCGAGTAACAGAGGGACCTTGCGCGAATAAATCAGTGACCCCTCCATCTTTCTTTCGGGAGTATCATCAAGGGGTTCACTCGGCACCAGTTCATCCAGTGTTTACTTTCCAAGTTCGTTTTTATAACAAGAGGTCTCCTATTATTCTCTCCGTGTTGGTTGATACAGGTTCGCGTTTATCTTCTATTGCTCGACCTGTTGCCACACGTTGTCGTCTACACTTGCGTCGTGCGGCAGAACCAGTTTTCATTCTTTATGGCAACGGCCGTACACATGCATGTGCACGGGATGAGGTGGACCTGGTTGTGCGTGTGAGCGATCTTGAGCTTGAGTTGCAGTCGTTGCGGGTGGTGCCAAATCAAGCTTTTGACCTCATTCTTGGTATGGATTGGTTGCAGCGCAATCATGCCAAGTGTGACTTTGAGGCTTCTCCCCTTGTCTTATACTTCCTTATGTTTCATCCATTCCTCTCACTTCCATACCTCTTCGTCCCTCTACTTCTACCTCTGCTTCCATTACTTTTGTTCCCCCACTCTTTCCTTTTGTGTTTCCATCTTGTTCTGCTTTTCCCTTTTCCGATCCCTCCGACGATCTTTTGTTGCAGCAGTTGACCGGCTCATGAAGGAGTATTCTGATCTATTTGAATTTGACCTATCGTCTGGGGCCAAGATTGCCACATGTCATCCGATTCCAACCGGGGATGCTCGTCCAATCAAGGTTCCTGTTTGTCGTCGGTCACCTAAGGAGATCAAGATTTTACGAGCAAATGTCAAGGAAATGCTGGAGAAGGGTGTTATTCGGAAGTCGCGGAGTCCTTGGGCATGTGAACCTCATCTTGTGACGAAGCCTGATGGGAGTATTCGTTTCTACATCGACTATCGTCCGTTAAACGAAGTGACGATCCCAGATGTGTATCCTCTTCCACATACTGCTGATCTCTTGGATCGTCTGGGGCGAAGTCGTTGGTTCACCAAGCTAGATCTTCCTTCTGGGTATTGGCAAGTACCGATGGCTGAAGAAGATATTCCTAAGATTGCTTTTCGTACACCATTTGGTTTGTATGAGTTCTTGGTGATGCCGTTTGGTTTGAACAATGCTCCAGCAACTTTCCAATGGATGATGGACGAGGTTCTTTGCGATATGCCAGAGGTGACTTCTGACTTCATTGATGATGTCTTGATCCACTCGGAGGGGACGTGGGAGGAGCACGTTCGTGATGTTTGTAAAGTGTTGGATCAGTTACACGACGTTGGTTTAAAGCTGAAGCGGTCAAAGTATATGTTTGGGTCCAAGGACACAACTTATCTTGGGTACCGTATTTCTCGTGAGGGTTTGCAAGTTGATCCTGACAAAATTGTGGCTGTTCTAAAGTTCCCTACTCCGAAGTGTGTGAATGATGTGCAACGCTTTTTGGATAAGGTGCAGTATCTTGGTCGTTTTGTGGATCATCTTTTTGATCACACTACACCATTGCGAGCGTTGCTGAAGTCATCCACGTCATCTTTCATCTGGTCTTCGGATTGTGAGCGGGCGTTCGTGGATCTCAAAGAGCTATTGACAACTCCTCCGGTTTTGGCGTATCCTGACTACACTTGACCTTTTATTTTGCACGTGGATGCTTCTGACATTGGTCTTGGAGGTGTGTTGATGCAAGAGAGCTCAAGTGTGTCTGGTCAGCACCATCCCATTGCATATATAAGCTGTACATTACAACCAGCGGAGATGAACTACTCCATGACGGAGAAGGAGTGTTTAGCAGCAGTCTGGGGTTTCGAGAAACTTCATGCATATCTACATGGTTCTCGAACGTTACTTGAAGGTGACCATGCTACTGTTACTTCATTATTAAAGCAGAAAAACCTGGTTGGTCGTACGGCTTGATGGGCTTTGAAGCTTCAGATATATGATTTTGATGTTGTTCATCGCCCAGGGAGTTCTATGGTTGATGCTGATGCCCTTTCTCGAGCTCCTCTTCCTTTTCCACTCACTTCTCATGTTTCTGACGAACCTGTTGTTCCAGCACCTGTGGATTTTCTAGATGAGGATTCTGTGCCGTCGGCGGTTGCTGTCCTTGACG
>NW_003314465.1:1977-34588 GCF_000143415.4 Selaginella moellendorffii | reverse complement strand
TGTTCTTGGTGGGCATATGGGACACCGTCGTGTCACCGAGAAGCTGCGCAGGTCTTTCTATTGGCCGGAGATGCGACGTGATATTATCCTGTATGTGCGTAGCTACGTTTGGTGCCAAGCTCGTAATACTCCCCCTCGTGCTGCAGAAGGATGGTTGGAGTCAATTGTGGTTTCCCGTCTGTTTGAGTTAGTGGCGTTTGATCTTATGGGACCTTTTCCATGGTCAACTGCTGGCAATGAGTATATTATTATTGCTTCTGACTACTTGACTTGTTGGGTGGAAGTTGGTGCTCTTGCTAGCGCCTCTGCAACTGCTGTTGGATACTTCCTCCTCAATCGAGTGGTGTTCCAGCATTCTTGTCCAGAGCGGATTCTTTTGGATAATGGTCCCGCATTTATGGCTGAGGTATTTCATGTTTTGACATCTCGGTTGGGGATACGCCACACTTTTACGAGTGCTTATCATCCACAATCAGACAGTCTGGTGGAACGGCTTGTTCGGACATTCAAAGGGATGATTGTGAAGTATGTGAACTTTCAGCATTTGGATTGGGATGGTTATTTGCCGTCTCTTCGGTATGCATATGTTACAGGGGTGCAAAGTTATGTTGGTGCTTCACCATATAAACTTCTATATGGTCATGATCCAATATTACCAATGGAGCTGGGTTTACCTTTGCGATTGCCACGAGCTGCCGATGCTAGATCATGGGATCAGTATTTGACGAGCATTCTTCCACTTGTTCGAGCAGAGTCTGCCGAACACTTAGGCCGCGTACAAGTGGGACAACAACGGCGCTATAACTTCCATCATCGTCCACCTGCGGAGTACAAAGTGGATGATTTGGTGTTAGTCCGTTTTCCCCATCTTACGGTACATGGTTTATCTAAGAGGCTTCTTGCGCAATGGAAAGGACCATATCGGGTGTTGTGGCAAGTTGGACCACAAGTTTATGAGGTTCGGCATGACGTTCAGCAGGCCGATCCTCCAGAGATTGTGCATGTGCAGCGGCTGAAACGCTTCGTACAAAGGGATCAGGAGGAGTTAATACCACCTACAGATCCACTGATGCCTCCTCCTGACGTTCCTCCAGCTCCCGGCCCATCTTCAAGAGAACCCTGATGGTCTTCCATTATCCCGAGAGGATGGGATGATGTGAGGGCAAAGTGTACGGTTACGATGCCATATACTGATATTAGTGTAGTGGGATTTTGGTAGCCGTCGGATTGGTTTTAATCTGGACCACTTGCTCCTGTATATAGGCTAGGGTTTATGGGCTAATTGATATGCACATTTCTGTATTCCCTTTCCATATTCCAAGCACTCACAAATGTATATTCTAATATATTTCTTAACATACTTGAATGCTAAGAATAACAACTAATGAGGCTCGGTGAGGATGTCCTGAACCTTGTACTCAGACCCATCTTCAAGCTGCACTGGGGAGGTGGAGGAATGACTCGATTTGGAATAGGACTGGGTATATAAGGCTCAAGGAGAGAGGAGTGAAAAACGGGGTGAATTTGATATGAGGAGGGAAGTGCAAGGTGATAAATGACAGGATTAATGATGGCAATGATAAGGAAAGGACCAAGGCATTTGAAATCGAGTTTGGGACATAGCCTGGTGGTGGAGATATTTCACCTAAGGATATCCCCGATATTGTAAAAGGGACAATCCTGACGATGGACATTGGTGAGTGTTTTGTGAGATTCTTGAGCACAATGAAGGTGGAAGGAGATGGAGTTATGGATTTCCTAGAGGTTAGAGATAAATGCCTCAAAGCAGGGATTTGAACGAGAGGATTCGGATAGAGAAGGAAGTGAGAGATTAAATCAGGGAGGACGGTCTGGTGGAACGGCTTGTTTGGACATTCAAAGGGATGATTGACAAGTATGTGAACTTTCAGCATTCAGATTGGGATGGTTATTTGCTGTCTCTTTGGTATGCATATGTTACAGGGGTGCAGAGTTCTATTGGTGCTTCACCATATAAACTTCTATATGGTCATGATGCAATATTACCAATGGAGCTGGGTTTACCTTCGCGAATGCCACGAGTTGCCGATGCTAGATCATGGGATCAGTATTTGACGAGCATTCTTCCACTTGTTCGAGCAGAGTCTGCCGAACACTTAGGCTGCGTACAAATGGGACAACAACGGTGCTACAACTCCCATCATCGTCCACCTACGGGGCAGGAAGTGTGCCATCTTTGTGAAGCAATCCACCACGACTAAAATGTTGTTGAAGCCTCCAGAACTTGGAAGATCACTCAAGAAATCCATTGAGATGGATTCCCAAGGACCTGAAGGGACCAGGAAGGAATGAAGCAAACCTAAAGGAAAGTGGCAAGGTACCTTATTCCGGGCACAAGTGTCACAAGAAGTAACAAAAGCTTTGATGTAATTGTCCATGTGAGGCCACCAAAAGTCCCGTGCAACTAGCTCATAGGTTTTCGCAATGCCAAAATGACCAGCAGTTGGGCTATCGTGGCATGCCATCAGGACCAACCTTCGAGCATCACCTTCAGCAATGTAAATCTACTCCCCACGGTACAACAAACCATCTAAAAACTCGAATTTGTCAAATCGCCGGCAATCGGGAGTCATTGGATGTCCAGCCTAAAGATGGGGGAAAATGTCACTGGCGAGGTCATCAGATTGAAGATCATTTCTGATCGTGTCCATCAAGGAGGAGTCCTGAGGGGCCAGGGAAATTGCCATAACTTGAAGAAGATCAGGACCAAGGATAACTTGATCCTGTTGATCAAAAGCAGGATTACCAAGTCTGAGACTGAGATAGGAGTGCCTTGAAAGAGCATCAGGAAGGCCCTAAAGCTTTTTAGGTTTGTACTTGATAACAAAGTCAAACTGACTCAAGAATTGTGCCCACCTTGCCTGACGACAGCTCAAAACTCGGGAAGTGGCAAAGTACTCCAGATTTTTGTGATCCGTCTACACCATTGTTTGATGGCTCGCCCCCTCCAAGAAATGATGCCACTTTCTAAAGGAATCCACAATGGCAAGGAGCTGATCTGCTCCGAGTTGAGATAGCACAGCACCAATGGCAAAGTCGGAGGCATCTGCCTTGATGAAGAAAGGTTGTGAGGGATCAGCGTGGATCAAGACGGGAGCAGAACTGAAGGCCACCTTGAGTGTGTCGAAGGCCTGCTGGGCAGCAGCAAACCAAGAGAAGGGAACATCCTTGCGAGTGAGATGCGTGAGAGGAAGGACAATGTCGGAGTAGTGATCAATGAATTTGCGGTAAAAATTGGTGAAGCCAAGAAAAACCTGAACGTCTAACATTGATTGTGGAGGCTCCCATTCGAGAATAGTCTTGACTTTGGCAGGATCCATCGTGATACCCTCAGGAGTGACAATGTACCCAAGGAACTCCACAGACTCCTGATTGAAGGAACATTTCTCAAGCTTTGCGTATAGGCCATGTTCCCACAGCTTCACTAGCACCTTGTGCACATGCTCGTCGTGCTCCTCCTAAATTTTTGAGTAGATGAGGATGTCGTCGAGGTAGACGATCACCATCACATCAAGAAACTCCCGAAAGATGTCGTTCGCCATATGTTGGAAAATTTCTGGAGCATTTGTCAAGCCAAAGGGTATGACCGTGTACTCGAAGTGGCCATAGCGGGTTCAGAATGCAGTCTTCCATTCATCGCTAGGCCGGATCTGGATCAGGTTGTATGCTCCACAAAGGTGAATCTTGGTGAAGAAGTGCACACCACCGAGGCATTCCAAAGATAATGGTTCCGAACAGTCACCTTGTTCAAACCTCAGTAGTCGATGACTAACCGCAAACTCCCATGCTTCTTCTTGACAAAGAAAATAGGTGCTCCAGCCAGGGATTGCGAATGCTGAATGTACCCCGATGCAAGGTTCTCGTCCATGTACTCTTTGAGGGCTGTAAACTCCTAAGTTTCGACTTCCCGGGAGGTCACCCAACCCAGTACTATTCAAACCCAAGGACGCTTAACCCAAAATATCCCAAGACCCTTAACCGATTCGAGAAGGGGGTGCACTATTGTTCATGGGCCCTTTTCCTCTATATTTGAACCCCATGGACTATGTCTCGAATCGTTCCCTTTGGTTGCTTACAAAGGCTTTAAACTCGAACGGGGATAATCTGTAGATAGGCCCCCACGAAGGTGATGCTCCTTCCTGTAAATCAATAGGACAGTCATAAGGCCGATGAACAGATAGTACACTAGCTTTTTTCTTGTCAAACACATTCCCAAAATCATGATACTTCTCAGAAAGACTGACAAGAGAAACATGCAAAGCAAAAAGGAAAATAGGTTTTTTATGAAGGAGTTCTTTCATAGTGATTGTGGAAATAGGAGGAGGTGTATGACTGAATGGAATGATGGGACAAGGATACTATTCAATGTAAGATGGAAGAGAGGGAAAATAAGAGGGTGAAAACTTTGTAGAGTTAGGAACAAAACCCCAATTTGAGTTTAGGGAACTTTTCCTGATTTGGACTTGATGAACAATAGGGGAAGACATGGGAGATGCTGATGTGGGAGAAACAAGCTGTAATTCCTTCCAATAGATCTGAGGCTGGTGCAGTTGGAACCAAGGAAGGCCGAGCACCACAGAGGAAGACTTGTTGTTGATGATGTTGAAGGCGATATCAGTGACGGTGGACCCAATATGTACTCAAACGGGCAATGTTTCCCTAAGTCCAAAAGATGGAGACACAAATTGCTTCCCAATGCCTTCAACCCTCATATCCCGTATGGTAGGAGAAAGAGGAACATAATGTCGGGCAGCAAAGTCCGTGTCCATGAAGCAAGAAGTTACACTCAAGTCCAGTAGCGCTAGAGCCTTGAGTCTTGATTGTTCGGTGAAAGAAAGGAGACATAGGATGCGAAAGTTGCGGGAATTGGTGGTGGCTTTGATGAAAGGTGGTGAGGAGTTTGATAAAGAAGAAAAGTTGTTTTTATTCGGGGAGTTCAAATAGACAGCTCCTACTCTGTTTAGACAAGGTCGTTTCCTGACTGCAATAGAGGTGGACCTTAAGGCAAAGTGAACTCAAGCAATCAGGGAGGCTTCTTAGGACACACAACTGCTTAGTGATTAGGATCGGCACAGTAGAGGCAAAGATTCTAAGATACTCGACTTTGCTTCTCAGCAGGATTTAGCTTCCCTCTGATGAGTCGGGGAGTACCAGAAATATCCATTAGGACTGGAGTAGTAGGTTCAGGAGTATGCCCCAAAGACTCAAGCTGGGATTCCTGAGTCTGGGACGGGAAAACGGTGGTGTGGTGACTTTCTTAACAACGTTCAAAGAGATGATTATCGCATCAAATAGCTTTGTTGATGGCATCCGACAAGTCTGTGGGATCCTCCATGGTGAGCAACAAATCCTTGACACTATTGTTGAGGCCAAAACGAAATTGATCAATCAAGGCCCACTCATCCCATTGAGTATCCAAGGCAAGGAGTTGGAACTCTGTAGCATAGATTGAGGCAAGATGAGACCCCTGAGAGAGATGTCTCATCTTTGTGGTGGTAGCCCAAACCCAATCTATCTCACCAAAACATGCTTCAAGATCCTCTTTGAACAACTGAAGATCCATCAGCTCCAGAACCATGACCCCTTTCATGCTCTTCTCCAGGAGAGGAGAAAACCATGACAAAGCTGCACCTTTGACCAATGTCCCGATCGTGCCGATTTGAGACTCGAGAGTGGGGTACCACCGATATTGAAGTGCAAAGATCAGCTCCATCTGGTTCAGGAATCTGCGAAGCTCCAAACGCTTGCTTGAGAACATCGCCGGGAAACTCATCTTTGGTTCAGGAACTCTGCTTGATCCTTGAGCCGAAAGTGAAGCAAGCTTCTGTTGCATGTGAAGAAGGGTTGCCTTTAGCTCGGTATTCTCATACTGGATTTTTGCAAGGACTTCGGCAAAGAAATCAAGATGGCTTAGAGACTCCATCAGCAAAGAAGAAAGAAAAGGGGGAAAAAGGCAAATGCAATCAAACAATCAAAATGAGCTAAAACAAAAGCAGAAAGCACAATTTGAATCAAACTGTCAAGACCCCTAATAAGATCAGGACTGGAAAATGCAAAAGACAAAGAGAAAAGCTAGTGGAGATGAAGAAAAGGCCTTAGACTAATGTTGATTCATATTGTGAAGAAATGGAACAAGGCTAACCTATATATACTATAGGTTGATGAAGCTTTAGCACTCTTGGATCGAGGACAGTCTAAATATAACTGAGGTCGAGGAGGTGCCACATCATCATCAGCAATGTGGTCCGAGAATCAGGAATCATACAGGAAATCAAAGAGTCAGGAATAGGGAAGTGTCTTAAGAGTCAGGAATGTGGTCGTGTCTTGAGAGTCAGGAATGTGGTCTGTGGGTCAGGAATTTGGCGAGAGTCAGGAATGTGGCAAGAATTGGGGGGTTCCTAACAAATTCCTTAACAAGGGCTCCAATACTTGCCCAACCAAACTGGGACAAAGACTTCAATACACATTGACACCTTTGATTATGCCATCAGAGCAATACTTTCTCAACAACAATAAAACCGACCAATTTATTATGCGAGCTGAAGACTCAACTCAGCTGAGATGAACTACACCACCACTAAAAAAGAAGTTTTAGCAATGGTCTATGCACTATAAAAGTTTTGACACTACCTACTTGGCACCAAAGTCAAGATCATTGTTAACTACAAAGCACTTTTACATCTCCTCAACAAGACCATCTTCACCAGTAGAATTGCCTAATGGTTCTTATTACTTCAAGAATACAACTTCAAGATTATTCACAAACCTGGCAAACAACATGTATAAACCAACCACCTTAGCTACATTACAACTAGTGAACAACTAAAATATAATATGGACGGCTTTCCTGACTCCAACATACTTTGCATCCACACATCATCAACATGGACGAATGACATCTACTACTACCTAATAACAACAATAATTCCAAATCGATACTCCATCTCTAATCACCGTAAACAATTTGCCTTGAGGTATTCAGTCGTGGGAGGAGGATTGTACAAAAAAGGACGAGACAATGTGCTACGAAGATGTGTACAACTTGAAGAACTCAAGATCTACTTGGAGAAGCCCATTATGGACAAGCAAGAGGCCACTTCACAGAAGAAATCACAGCTCACAAGATTTTGCAAGTAGGACTCTGGTGGCTAACACTTTGGCATAACTTAGTAAAATTTTGTCAAGAATGCAACATTTGTCAACAAACCAAGTACACATCAAAGAAACAAATTTAAGAGCTTTATCTAACAACACCACTGGAACCATTTTAACGATAAGGACTTGACTTCTCATAACAAGCTTCAAGGTAAACAAGCATAAGGTTTTAACACCATACTACCCTCAAGGCAATGGTTAAACAGAGTTGACAAACAAGACACTTAAGAACATCCTTAAGAAAATCATAAAAACAAATTAGAAAGATTGGGACAATCATATTTACAATACCTTATGGGTATATTGAACAACATACAAGGTTTCAACAAATTCGACATTATTCAAGCTTGTTTATGACTTAGAAGCCCTAACACCACTCAAGTACATCGTCGTTCATTGTGAATGGCAATACACTACGAGATCAACCAAGAAGAATCAATTAAAAAAAAACTAATCACACTAGAAAAACTTGATAAAGAAAGACTATAAGCAATTTAGACACTCAAAGCCATTTAAGCTTGAAGAAAATTCAACCATAACTAAAAGAGAAAATTAAAGAAAAATAAAGAATTCAAGATCAATGATCAAGTACTTTGGTTTCTAAATAACATTGAGAAAATCAGCTCAAGTGATCCAAGGGATCCAAGTGATTAACTATAATTGAAAAATAATATATCAGAGACATATTTTCTTATAATTTATTTATAATTTAGAGCAAATTTATTTATTATTATTATTATATTGCTAGCTATATAATAAATAATGCTGTAAGCAAAATTCATTTTTAAGTTACTGTATACTTCCTTATTTATTTTATATTACATCTAGATTAGAAATAAAACAAAATTAATTAATAACTTCCCGATCCAGAGCGCAGACCATACTTGAGCTCACGAGTTGAACAGTTGAGCTCATGAGTTGAGCTCAATTTTCAATTATAATTTAGTACAAACATTATAAACTTTAAAATTTTAAAGTTATGGTGAACTTAATAATTTCATAACTCTTTATATATTATATAGATAAAAATGTTCTAAAGGACACTTCTTGTTTGAATAATTTAAATATTTACTACATGCAATGATAGAGACGTTTGTTAGAACATAAAATAAAATGTTTGCAAAAAGAGTATTCTTGTCACTTCTTTAAATTTGTACTCTGTGCTTTCTAGCTAGTAAATGTCAGGTTCATTAGAATTTTAAAATTATTAAATTTGAATTAAGATTATATATAAGGACATATAACCATTTGAAAGGAAAAAAAAAACAACTATGATAGTACATATGCTCTCATAATACATTGCAACATCATGCACCCAAAAGACTATTATGTCTTGAATGTCTAGAATTTCTGGAAAGTCTTAAATGGCAATTATGTACTCTCCACCTTTTGTTTTGACTATGTACTCCTTTGCAAACGCAATGATGTACTTTGTGGAGAGAATCTCATACTCAAGTGTTTGAGCCAAGTTTATTTTACCTTGCTTCTACTTGGAGATGGTACCAATAAATTTAACTGCCTTACCTTTCAAGATTAAAACCAAATTTCTCAAGGTTTTCAATCTCATCCGAGGTGAGCGCAACCCCATTAGCAACCGGTCATTCTTTAGGTACTGCATCAGGTTTAGTCTCTATAGTGTTTTCAAGCCACTTTGTATGGTTGACATCAATGTTGTAGCAATATAACCAACACCATCTTGAAAATTCTACTTGCTTTCGTTCCCCATAGAAATATGGGGTTGGAATAGAAGCAGACTTGTCACCACGGATCCAAGCCCAACACTTGCCTCTCGGAAGCATCCCCACACACCTTACATTTGATTTTGCTGGCACTCAATGGATTGCCCATTGCTTCAGCTCTATGCTACGATAAGCAATTTCAACTTGCTGTGATGCACTTTCTTCATCAGCCACTTGAGGTGGCTCGGTTCGGGGGTGATGTCTTGGAGCAGAATGATACTCAACATCAAGCTTGTGAGAGCTTTTTGCTCCAAGATCTGTGCTAACATCTTCACCAACAAAGGAAAAGCGACGCTTTGAGCGGACAGTCTTCATATCACCAATAGAAGCCCGGGGAGTGTACTCCATAGATGTTCCACAGACCACTTCCTCCACTGCAGTTGCCACTGTTTGTGCTGGTGGAGTCACTTTCTTCTTGTAACATCTCAACCGAAAGTCCTGTTCCCATGTATCTTCCTTCCTCAAATGCCAAGGCTTTTGAAGGCTGCTCTACAACGTGTATCAAATTTGATAGACATGCTTCATATAAACTCATTTTCCCTTTCCCTGCCTCAGAGGAATGCCAGCTCCAATATTTACTCTCTGAGAGATTCAAAGTTGGGGTGTATGCAAGATCTTTAAGTAGTTGATCCTTATAAAAAGATGATATTAAAAAGCAATAAAAAGAGAGGAAAAAATGAAAAACCAATCTGAAAAGAGTGATGTCCCCATTGGAACATTCTAACTTCCCACCACCCCAACCATGACTCAAGTTGTGGTAGACAACTTACGTCAGTATGGCTATTTTTATGCCACCACATTCAGATCTTGTTTGTTTTTGCCTTGTGCTCTTCTTCAGAAGGTACAGTCTGCCATTGTTTGCACAACTCTTTAAATGCTAATTGGAAATCTGGCTTGATAAGGTGGATAAACTCGTAGGGATAAATCCATTTTAGTTCAAGGATTGAGTTGATTTTTTATTGGAGTTTCCCCTCTTGAGATTCACACATCCAAGATTTTATCCTAAATAAAACAAAATGTAAGAGAGATATTATTGAAAAGTATGTAATAATATTTTCATACCTCCTGAGGCTAGTTGCAAGTTGCACATGTCGTAGTAACTCCCGCAAGCTAGTCTCATCCAGTTGAGTATTCTTGCAGTCCGGATCAAGTAAAGTGCTTGTGATAAAATCCTTAAACACTGTCATTTGAACATGCTTTAGAGTTGCAGATGAGTTTCTTACAGTCTCTATTTGCATTGCATCTTTGAAACGGTTGACTGAACTCCTTTGTATCCCTTCCTGCATTGGATGTGTGTGCATGCCAATATGTACTGCAACTCTACCAGCCTCTCCATCCCATGGAAGAAAATAGTACATCTTGGCCCCGTAGATGGCACAACACAATGGAGCATTCTTGCAAAACTGACACTTGAATCCAACACCAATGGTGTCACAGATGAGAGGATTGGTTGCAGATCCTTCAAAAAATATGGAGTTTTTTACCACGCTCTCAATTGCATGCTTTATTCACACAATCCAAATACCCACCACAATGAACCATGGACACTGTGCCTTTGAAATGCTGGAAATGTGTGGTCTTAATCTTGCACCAGTTGTGAAAGTCTTGCTTCGTCTCGATCCCCTTTTGTTTTGAGCTGACAAAAGGTGGTAGTTCAAAGAAGATATTGCCATTTTATGTAGATGGGAGCTCGCTAACGGGCCTATCCAGAAAGGAACACACAATAGAGAGGTGCGAAAACTGGAAAGCATTGCAAACAACTTTGAATATCAGTGAAGTTCGAGTTTGGAAATTCTTAGCTTGCACTAGACTAAAATCTCCATTAGAACTAGAATAGGAAGAAATGATGACGACCGAATCTTGCTTCACATTCACTTTGGCAGGATTGCAGCCTCGCACTTTAATTGGAGATCCAAAAACTCGAATCTCCTTTGACTTGGAATGTTGCAAATCCCAATGTTGTCCACCTTCACCTACACCTAAAAGAAGAAACTCTGATTGTTCAACTACACCAATGTTGTTGCGAATCACAGCCTCCAATGAAATAGAACTGAAAGAAAGATCAAAATGTCGGCAAAGAAAACTTTCTGAAATAAGACTTTGAGAGAAAAAAAGCGGTGGGTGATTTTGGTAATGCAAAAGGAAACTCTCCATTTTGTTGCCTTTAAGTTTTGGAACTTTAAACTTTTATAAAGAAATGTCACCTCAAACATGTGCTATGCCATTATGTGAAAAGAAAGGGCGATTTTATTCTAGGATCTAACATTGAATAATGTTGTTATAATAAATTCTATATGAAGTATATAGGACTATGTTGTACAATATTAAAAGTCTGTATACATTGAATTCAAAAACATGCTCAAATTTATTATATGGACTAACTTTTGGTAGAACGGAAAGAAATATCACCTCAAGCATATGCCATAATATGAAAGATATGAATGATTTTATTCTAGGATCTACCATCAACTAACTGTTGCCAAACAAATTAAATATTGTACATATTTTCAGTACTTCATTAAAGCCAGAAATCGTCATATTCTTCTGAACTCATTTAAATATATTCCATCTTTGTAATACCATCTATCACCTATAGTAAATTATCTATATACATTGCTTTGGAAATAACACCTTACAATTTAATAATCTTATATTTTCTGACAAGATACTATTACTTGCAAGAAACACATAATTCTCATTTATAATTTCGTACTATCATCAATTCAACACATGCATTTGTGACATTATTTCACATTATAGCATAGTCATATTAAAGCACACCTCCATTATTAAATTACAACTCAAAAGGACTTTGTCACGTGATCAAATCTAGGATAGAATAGAAATTGTACATTGCTAGCAAATATTTGCAGAATGTAATGAGAGTGGGAGATTGGGAGTGACTATGGGATCCATCAGCGATGAACAGAATGCCGCCAAGAGTAAGTTTTTTACTCCTCCACTCCCACACCACGTCCAGTGCCGCCACTACCTAGGGCTGCCGCTGCCCATCACCGCCATGCCCAGTGCTGCCGCGCCCACGCCATGCCATGCCCAGCGCCGCCACTGCCCAGGGCTGCCACTGCCCAGGGCCACCGCTGCCCAGCACCACCGCTGCCAAGTGCCCAGGCCGGGCATTTGGCCCGGCACTCCGCCCGGGCAGGCCATTGGTACACCAGCGAATCGGCACCCGTGCCAAGTGCCTGTGCCAAGTGCCCAGGCCAGGCACTCTGCGCGGGGCCGGCAAAGGCACTTGGGGGCAGGCCGGCCAAGGCGCTTGGGGGCGGGCCAGTTCGCTGGCGAACCGGCCCTCCCCCAAGCACCTTGGCCGGCCCACGTCAAGTGCCTGACCTAGGCAGTTGGACTTGGGGCTGGGAGGAGGGCCGGTTTGCCAGCGAATCGGCCCGCGCCAAATGCCCAGCCAGGGCACTTGGACTTGGCATTGGGAGGAGGGCTAGTTCGCCAGCGAACCGGCTCCTACGCCAAGTCCACGCCCCAAAGTCCTCGCTTCTTATGCATTTTTAATTTATATTATTTTCAGAAACGAAAGCAATTACAAAAGGAGAAGGATGTTGGATCAAAGAGAAGACATGAGGAAGATGAGATCCAAGACGACAATCAAGTTGACCTTTAGATAGAGATTTCCATAGCGACAACTCTGCCGTCTTCACAACCAGATAGCTCTAGTCCACATGCACCCCCATTTTTGCCACCACCACCATCGATACCACCACCACCATTACCACTACCACCACCACCATTACCACTGCCACCACCATTGCCACCTCTACCTTCATCACCACCATTACCACCACCGTCATCACCACCATTACCACCAATGCCATCATCGCCATTATTACCACCACTACCACCACCATCATCACCACCAGCAGCGCGATTGTCGTCACTACCATTGCAGCCACAACCACAAATGCCACTACTCTTAACATATTCACAAAATATGGCAGAAACTAACTACATTACAAAGTAGTGCCCAAGTGCGCCTGACGGGGGTGTTAGGCCCAAGCTGAGGGCTAGATCTGATAATGGTGCTACTGGAGGTGTAGCTGAATCTGAAAGAGAAGTGGAGTTACTTAAACACATTGTAGACAAGTGCTTCCAAGAGACAGTTTTGAGAACCAAAGAAAAGGCCATTCACACGACTCTAGAGTTTCTCAAGTGGGAAGGCCCGGGAGACATAATCCGAGAAATCCCATTATGTCTATTCACTCAGACAAGCATCATTCGGTCTGCTTCACCACACTTCATCAACATGAACATCTATAGTCTGTACAAACATAATGGCCTTGGGACAAACATAGGTATGTTCCTTGTTTGGGTCTTCAAGCCAGGAACGACAAATACCCTCTCGGTGTCACCAGAAATCGAGAGGGTTTGGGATGACATTTGGAAAATGAAGTCCCGCAAATTTTACAACATGCTTATGAGCCATCTTGAGACTCAACAATTTGTGGGGAAAATGTTCTACATTATCGACGGGAATCATCGCTGGTGTGCGTAGATAAAGTGCATCAATGAATGCTTCCGAGACAATCCTATCTATCACATCAATGTTCCGGTTGGACATGTACATACGAGAGGATCTCTAGATGTGGCAAAGCTTGTGATAGCTTGCCACAAAATTAATGCATAGGTACCACTCCCTCTTCAATCACTTTTAACAATTTGTGTTTTGCAAGTTAGGATAATTTGTAGTGCAGAAACGAAGCCTAGTACATGATATTGAGCAAATCTGGTTTCTTGCTAATCTCAACGAGGATGCAGTCTGCAGCCATTATGGTGATGATTTAGCATTACTTATTCGGCATCATCGAGGTCGTCAAGATGCCAATAGATGGTACAAGAATCCAATGGCTTTTATAACAGCTGTGTCTAGCACCTTTTATAGGGGATGATCTTGAGCAATTTCCATTCAAGGACTTCATCACCACTAAGCTTATAAAACTCGGAGAGGACTGGCTGCCAAAGAAGGCCACAAGCACGACTCCATTTGATAAACAACTTGGCCAACTTTATTTCATGCGTCGAGCGGCTTTTAGGTAACATACAATTTCTCAACTATACTCAATTTGTTTATATTCTATTATAGGTATCTCTAATATAGAGGTGTTCCTCTCGAAACACCGGTATGCACACGACTCCTGAGGCATGGTGTGAGAGATGGAGGCATGTACCCGACAACAATGAAGTTTCCAGTGGCAATAAAGCAAGCTTGTCCTTGGGAATTAGAGATGCCAGATTATACACCAACCCACCAAGAGGCTACAAGAGGCAACAATGAAGACATGCCGAATGACAAAGATGATGGCCATGAGAATGTCAACACTGTTGGTGCCAATGGCGAGGAGACTGAAGATGGCGGTCATAATGATTTGAAACTTTAAAATTTTCATATAAAAACTATGAAGTTCTTTATTTTGCCTCATATCTAGAACTGGAAGAGTATCAAGTAAAATTTGAAAAACAATATAAAACTGAGAAACTCTATATTATCCTATAAATTACAAGGATTAACACTGACAAAGAGTCTAAAATTAACATCATTAATCTAGAGGGCACAAAATCCAACTTCTGGACATGTTTTAAGATTGATGTCATGATGGTTAAACACTAAACAACTTAAAAGAGCTAAAGATTGTTCTAGCTATTTGAAAACTTGCCTCAATCTAACCAAGCACCTAGCTTCATTATTTGTTATTCTTTGCATTCAAGTATGCAAAGAAATCAGTAGAATTGAACGATTGGTTCCTCAAGGTATGAAAAAAACAAACCTGGATCAATTCATATATATATATATATATATTTCTCTCTCTCCATTTGACTCATCCTTTCTATAATTTTGCAGACTCGTCAAAAAAGGGGAACTCATTCACCCTGTACCACAACAGAACTTGCAGGGGTGAGCTTTTGAGTGTTCTGAAGCTACTCTCTTGTTTTGACTTCCAGGTTCCTTGGATTCAATTCAGAAAGGCCTGTAGGAAAACGTTTCCCTGTAAAAAGGTCAACAGGTCAAAGGTGCGAATATTCTCTCTACAAAAATCAACAATCCCGCCATTTTCTTCATCGCATCTCCCGAGAATTGGGATAGCTCTCCAGCTTCCACTCGATCTCTGCCCACTTGAGGTGAGATGCATGGACCCTACAAGAAGCCAGCCGTGGACACCACGCTGTTGCATCTCCCGTCAATGTGCTGTTTACCAATCCTGTTCCTTGAACCGAACCTGACTACAAGAATGTCGGAAGCCCTTGAGTTGTTCAGCAACCGTGATCGAGAACAACTCGGCCTGGCAGAAATGCAATGAACTGGCAACGAATTCATATTTCTGAATCGAAATCAGCATGCTGAAAAAGACCAAGACTACAAAGATGACAAAAAGGAGCAAGTAAATCTAAACAACTACAACGATCAGCTGCAAACAGACATGTTAGAAGCCAAGCAGAGAATCAGAGTAATGAAAGAAACTCACCAAACAGATTGCCAGGCAGGATCGCAGAGGATGTCGCGCGCGGATGGACGCTGGTCGCGTCTTGCTGCGACCAGCTCCAACACCTTGGGCGCAATTGATGGGTGTTGGTACGCCCAGTCTGCTGGTAAAACGCCATCCCGGACGTCAATCAATACCGACTCCCTTTCCTACACAGATTCACCAAACTAAGCAAGCACGTTGCACAAACTGCAGCCAAACCTGGTCCGGGGGACACCTCCAATGAAGTTCGAAGAGTATAACTCCAAGCGCAAGCATGTCAGTGTAGGTTGAGTTGCTCCGGCGCTGGGGAGAGTAGTAAACTGCTCTCCCCTTCTTGATATTTTCGGTCTCGAGCATGGACTCCTTATTTTTAGCTGTAAGCCAACAAATGAGAGATGGAAGAGATGTTTCATTTGCCTACCAAGACCGAAATCTCCCAGCTTGATGCGTCCATCGTCTGTGACGAAGATGTTGTGTGGTGCTATATCCCGATGAACACCCACGTTGTCGTGCACATGCGCCACAGCTTGAAGAAGCTGCCTAAACGCATCTGCAGGTGGTGACTCACCGCCGAGGAGCACCGACTGGAGCGAGCGGCCACAAAACTCCATGACAATGTACACTTTCGACTTGCCCGGCTCGCCTTCCTCCTTCCACATGTCGAAGTATTTGACTATGTTGGGGTGTTCGCAGCGCTGGAGCATCTCTCCCTCCTTGAAGACGAGCGCGACATCCTGGTCTCTGGACTTCGTTGCTGTGCGAACCTTGATGACTTTGATGGCGTAGATTTGTTCGTCCTCCTTGCTACGGCACTTGTATACTTTCCCGGACGCCCCCTGGCCAACACAAGCGAGCACTTCGTAGCTGCTGCAGAAGCGGCCTGGACAAGAGAGACAAGGGGCCACTCAGAAGCGAAAAGATGCCAAAGAGAGAAATTATTGTATCCACCTGCTGCTGCAACTGGAGTGTCCCCTCCCTTTTGGATCGATTCCACGATCCCGCTCACAACATTCGCCGAGAGCATCTTGAATCTCTCCAAGCGTTGCGCCATTGCGAGGAATTGCCGAACATATTCTGCAAGTCATGAATCAAACCAGCAAAGAGTCGTGTCAGCCAACAAAAGGAATTCTTCGTACCAGCGTCAGGAGCAGCCTGCAACGCGGATGCATCATGATCAGTTTCTCCTGCTCCTGCTTCAACGAGGATCTTCGTCAGACAAGTGCAGATGTTTCAAGTTTTGACCAACCTGATCGAGCTCGGTTAATCGGATCCAGTGGGCGGGTCCTTTCGAGCATGACGTCGGATCGCTTCTGAGTGTGTAGTTTCTTCGGACCAGCAGCTCTCTTCCTCTCCATGGTGGACTCTGGTCAGTGTTAACATTGTGAGTCGTTGCTGAAAGCACAAAAGAGATTGAGGAGTCGTTACTGCACTTATCCAACGGCTGGAGCCTAGAATGCGCACATCAGCTGTCCGTCAATGGATTCACAACAAACTTGCTACAATTGCATGCTCACCTCCTTCCGCCTCGCCAACAGTAGGCCGCAAACCAGCAGCGCACTCACCTCTGCCCTTGCCAGACGATCACGGCAGCCCTAGATTTGGAATCTAAGCTGCATTGAGGATCGACGCGCTCCTCCGGCTCCCTTGGGCTTTGCCAATAGTAGGGTACAAGAATACAAAAAGGCCACGTCGGATAGAGTTTAGGGCAGACGTGGCACCTTTGGTCACCTTTTGTGGCCCTTCTACATTTCCACGGAATACGAGTCATTTTTTAGGGTATCATGAAGAAGACACTCATTCTTGATCTAGACAATACACTGGTATACGCTCATAAGGATCTCGTCTCTTCTGTGAGTTTCAGCATGGAATTCGACGATGATGCACCACTCCACATCATGAAGAGACCAGGCGTAGATGAATTTCTGGGGAAGGTTTCAAAAGTGTACGATATCGTGGTGTTTAGTGCCGCCCAGGAGAAGTATGTCAACCTTGTGGTTGACCATCTGGATCCTACTGGGGGGCTTGTGTCGAGGAGGCTACATGGTGGCAATTGCGTTGTTCTAAAGGACGGGACGAAAGTCAAGAATCTTGACCATGTAGGGTTTCGGGATTTCAAGCGGGTGGTGGCACTGGATGACATTATTGACTTCTACCAAGGTCATCAAGAGAGCGTGGTGGTGGCTCCAAAGTTTGAGGGGTCAAAGGATGACCACTTCTTGGCAGATGTAACCCCGTTCCTTCTTGCGCTGTCAAAGTGTGTGGATTTTACCAAAGTTACCCATCGCTGGAATATTGGACAATGTGTGGAGAAGCAAGGCAAATTGTACGTCCTAGATCCATTCGATGATGAATGGGTTGTTTTTAACTGATTATTGTATTTTGTAGTAAATGTTATAATTTTTCTGCCAAAGTGTAGTTTATGCGAATAAATCTTAGTGAACTTTTGAGCTCAGGATTTCCTACATGTCTCATGTAAAACAAAATGGTAAAACAAGAAAAACAGCACACCAAAATTTCAAGCTCTTTTGCCAAGGAAATCCCCTTTACATTGAGAGCCCACAGCTTTGCAACACCCCATGAACACCAATAGGAGCACGTGCCCACCTCAAACAACAAGCGAGACTTCAAAAAGGACATCACTGATCCAACATTTGATGCCGGAGGATAAGATGCTTAGAAGACTGATTGCTTCTGAGTTCCTTTATGTCTGTTGTTTAGTGCCTATGTGAAGCTATTGACAAAAAATGTGATGATCCATATGAAGCTCTTCACAGGATCATGGAGAGAGAGAGTGTGTCTTTGCCATGACATCCAGCGAAGTAGCAAGAGGAGTGATCGCGGTGCCTCCTGCAGGCATCTCCACGCCAAATCGCGACTCTTCTGCGCCAATGTGGTGATTCCAACTCCCTCCCGCGAGGGAAGCTCTTGCACCGCCGCCTGGCCGCCACCCTCATTGCTCCATTGCTTCATTCTATGGTCTCCATTGCTTCATTCTATGGGCCAGCAGAAGATAGTCACATTGCTCTGCTGGCGCAGCTGGTCGCTGACGAAGCGCCTGCTTGCTTCAAAGATAGCGTCTATGGAAATTACCTTCAATCGTTCTACGCTTCAAAACTAGATGGCAAAGCAGCCATTGAGACTGTGAGGTATTAAACTTTGTCTGCGTCTCGTTTAGGTTATGGTCATCCCACTCATTTCCATCCCTCCCTTAGCCATACATCTGTGGGTTGTTGATGCAATAGCTAATGCAGAGGGTCTCAATCTTTCATACAGCCGCCTTGCTCTATTGATTTGATCCAACATAGAAAACTGGTGACATGCCAGAAAGAAAAGAAGTATACATGTAACGAAACAAATCAAGGAATTCTTTTCTGCTTTCTTTCCTTCTGGCAAGTCAATAATTTTCAGCTGGATCGAACCAACAAAGCAAGGTGGGAGATGTCTGAAGTTCTTAGAAAGATTGAAATTGTTGGCGGAGGTGCAACTTAATGAAACGTACCACATGTTCTAATTGTCTTGCTCTCATTCGATGAGCAGACTAGTATGAAGAAAGGATGACAAAAACCTCCTGTTGTTTACGAAGTTCTTGGTATTGTCATGTATGGCTCGCAAAAGCACAGAAAGCTTCAAGACTTGACCTTCCTGCTTGATTTCTTTAAAGCACTGCATGGCACAGACTACAAACAAAGATTTAAGACTGGTTTAAATTATGAGATCAAGATTTACCTTCAAAGTGCTTGCAAGAGCTACAATGCAGCCAACCACGGCCAACAGTAACTGCTTCTCGTCCGAAATAGAAGTTTCAGAAATAAACCATGCTAGGATGTTCAGGCTATGTACTTGTACAGGCGTAGTGCTATCTGGTATTAGTGTTAGTGACGACAAGTAAAACACTGAGCTTTCCAAAAGAAAAGAAACAGCATCGGGAGTATGCCCAAGGAGAATTAACAGTAAACTTCCCGGAAAGTTTTGCGAAAATAAGATAAATACTATCACGAACCTGCAATAGAGAAGATTAGTATTTCTTCTCGATGGAATTTTATTATGTTGGAGTCCAAGAACGAGATGATCCTACACAATACAAGAAGTTTCCCCAGACGTAGATACTGGTCAGCACCGAACTGAGATACATAATCAACCTAAATTATGCACAGATGAAAAAAAATTCAAGAGTATCAGTGTTAGTTGCGATTGCTGACACTCCTCACAAAGAAATGGAACGTATTTCTTTAATAACTGCTCTGGGTTTCCTAGCTGGTTAATTTCTTGCGTTGGAAGTCACGAAGGCTCAACATTTTGGAGTTGTCAGATATCATAGCTGCTTCTAGCATTAAATCAGTTAGAATGTGATCCTGCACTGCAATTTATAGTTCACGTCGGTATACCACACATCTTGAACAAAATAGCTCGGGAGATGCAACAGCGTGGTGTCCACGGCTGGCTTCTTGTAGGATCCATGCATCTCATCTCAAGTGGGCAGAGATCAAGTGGAAGCTGGAGAGCTATCCCAATTCTTGGGAGATGTGATGAAGAAAATGGCGGGATTGTTGATTTTTGTAGAGAGAATATCTGCACCTTTGTGAAACGTTTTCCTACAGGCCTTTCGAATCCACAGAACCTGGAAGTCAAAACAAGAGAGAGTAGCTTCAGAACATTTAAAAGCTCACCCCTGCAAGTTCTGTTGTGGTACAGAGTGAATGAGTTTCTTTTTGCCTATGGGAACCTCAAAGCCAATGCCAAGTACCTTTTTTGACAACTCTGCAAAATCATAGAAAGAAAGAAACAAATGAAGAGAGAGAGAGAGAGAGAGAGAGAGGAATTGATCCATCAATTTTATCTGTCTAGGTTTCTAGTTTCTTCCATACCTTGAGGAACCAATTGTTAAATTCCATTGAGTACTACTCCTCTTTTTAAATAATTTGTTGTGCTATTTAAAATATACTACTCTTTTTAAATTTCTTTTGTGCTATCTAAAATATATCACAATGTGTGAGGGCCAAGTGTACAGTTATGATGCCGTATACTAATATTAGCATAGTGGGATTTTGGTAGCCATCGGATTGGTTTTAATTTGGACCACTCGCTCCAGTATATAAGCTAGGGTTTTTGGGCTAATTGATATGCACATTTCTGTATTCCCTTTCCATATTCTAAGCACTCACATTGGTGGAGGTAAGGGGCATCTTTGATTGTCCCTAAGGAGTGCTTGGATTTGGGATTTTGGTTTAGATCTAGCTTTTGCATCGTCTAGATCTAGCTTTTTCCATTTCCTGTCTTTTGTTCTTTCTATTCATGGTTTTGGTTTAGATTTAGCTTTTTGCGTTGTCTAGATCTACCATTTCCTTCTAGCTTTTTGTCATTTCTCTTCTTTTGCTCTTTCTTTTTCGTTCATCTTCATGGCAAATCAGCAATCTCCTCCTTTGACTCTAGAGTAGCAATTGGTACAATTGCTTGATGCTATGCGCTTGCAGTTGAACAACCAAACTCAGTTGATGGCGGCATTCACGGCACGTGGTACAACTCCTCCTGCTCTTGGTGCCAATCCTCGCGTTTGGCCGGAGTTCTTTTGCAGGAATCCTAGGGATGATGTGTACCATTGGTTCGATCACTTCACGGTGATTGCCACATATCATTCTTGGTATGATGCTCGACGGTTGCGTGAGTTTCCCATGTGTCTCCAAGGGATGGCGTTGCAGTAGTACAATGGTTTGAGCACAGCCACTCGTGGGGATTGGAGTGTTCTCCCGGACGTCTTCAAACGCGCCTTCGGACATGCCGATGATTGTGATGATACTTTCCAACAATTGCATTGTCTTTGCCAAGGGCCATCTGAGTCGGTGATGCAATTTGGCGTTCGTTTCCGAAGTCTTTTGCTTCATGCGGAGCCAAATATGTCGGAGCGGATCAAGCTAGGAATGTTGTGGCCAGCACTTCGTCAAGATCTTGTCGGCCTTATGCATGCACTTGCTCCTGCCACCCTTGACAATGCTCTTCACTTGGCACAACGTTATGAGATGTCGCCTCTTCCACTTCTCGCTGCACGTCCTTCCGCTCCACTTCCTATGAGTGATGGTCCTATTCCAATGGAGGTTGATGCTGCTGCTGCTCGAGTCCAAGGACAAGCGCGAGGACATGGTCGTGGCCGTGATGTTCGCTACTGGGTGTGTGATAAAGTTGGTCATACTTATCGGCATTGCCGTCGTTTTCTGGATTGGCGACCTCCATTTCCTAGGTGGAGACCTTGGCGTCAGCAACATCCCGTGGGTGCTGCTGCAGTGGAAGGTCTGGACACCGAGATGCATCCGGGAAACGAGGAGTCGCGCGAGTAACGGAGGGACCTTGCGCAAATAAATCAGTGACCCCTCCATCTTTCTTTCGGGAGTACCATCAAGGGGTTCACTCGGCACCAGTTCATCCAGTGTTTACTTTCCAAGTTCGTTTTTATAACCAGAGGTCTCCTATTATTCTCTTCGTGTTGGTTGATATAAGTTCGAGTTTATCTTCTATTGCTCGACCTGTTGCCACACGTTGTCGTCTACACTTGCGTCATGTGGCGGAACCATTTTTCATTCTTTATGGCAACGGCTGTACACATGCATGTGCACGGGATGAGGTGGACCTAGTTGTGCGTGTGAGCGATCTTGAGCTTGAGTTGTAGTCGTTGCGGGTGGTGCCAAGTCAAGCTTTTGACCTCATTCTTGGTATGGATTGGTTGCAGCGCAATCATGCCAAATGTGACTTTGAGGCTTCTCCCCTTGTCTTATACTTCTTTATGTTTCATCCATTCCTCTCACTTCCATACCTCTTCGTCCCTCTACTTCTACCTCTATTTCCATTACTTTTGTTCCCCCACTCTTTCCTTTTGTGTTTCCATCTTGTTCTGCTTTTCCCTTTTCCGATCCCTCCGACGATCTTTTGTTGCAGCAGTTGACCGGCTCATGAAGGAGTATTCTGATCTATTTGAATTTGACCTATCGTCTGGGGCCAAGATTGCCACATGTCATCCGATTCCAACTGGGGATGCTCGTCCAATCAAGGTTCCTGTTTGTCGTTGGTCACCTAAGGAGATCAAGATTTTACGAGCAAACGTCAAGGAAATGCTAGAGAAAGGTGTTATTCGGAAGTCACAGAGTCCTTGGGCGAACCTCATCTTGTGACGAAGCCTGATGGGAGTATTCGTTTCTGCATCGACTATCGTCTGTTAAACGAAGTGACGATCCCAGATGTGTATCCTCTTCCACATACTGCTGATCTCTTGGATCGTCTGGGGTGAAGTCGTTGGTTCACCAAGCTAGATCTTCCTTCTGGGTATTGGCAAGTACCGATGGCTGAAGAAGATATTCCTAAGATTGCTTTTCGTACACTATTTGGTTTGTATGAGTTCTTGGTGATGCCGTTTGGTTTGAACAATGCTCCAGCAACTTTCCTATGGATGATGGACGAGGTTCTTTGTGATATGCCGGAGGTGACTGCTGACTTCATTGATGATGTCTTGATCCACTCGGAGGGGACGTGGGAGGAGCACGTTCATGATGTTTGTAAAGTGTTGGATCGGCTACACGACGTTGGTTTAAAGCTGAAGCGGTCAAAGTACGTGTTTGGGTCCAAGGACACAACTTATCTTGGGTACCGTATTTCTCGTGAGGGTTTGCAAGTTGATCCTGACAAAATTGTGGCTGTTCTAAAGTTCCCTACTCCGAAGTGTGTGAATGATGTGCAACGCTTTTTGGGTAAGGTGCAGTATCTTGGTCGTTTTGTGGATCATCTTTCCGATCGCACTACACCATTGCGAGCGTTGCTGAAGTCATCCATGTCATCTTTCATCTGGTCTTCAGATTGTGAGCGGGCGTTCGTGGATCTCAAAGAGCTATTGACGACTCCTCCGGTTTTGGCGTATCCTGACTACACTTGACCTTTTATTTTGCACGTGGATGCTTCTGACATTGGTCTTGGAGGTGTGTTGATGCAAGAGAGCTCAAGTGTGCCTAGTCAGCGCCATCCCATTGCATACATAAGCTGTACATTACAACCAGCGGAGATGAACTACTCCACGACGGAGAAGGAGTGTTTAGCAGCAGTCTGGGGTTTCGAGAAACTTCATGCATATCTACATGGTTCTCGGACGTTACTTGAAGGTGACCATGCTACTGTTACTTCATTATTGAAGCGGAAGAACCTGGTTGGTCATACGGCTTGATGGGCTTTGAAGCTTCAGATATATGATTTTGATGTTGTTCATCGCCCAGGGAGTTCTATGGTTGATGCTGATGCCCTTTCTCGAGCTCCTCTTCCTTCTCCACTCACTTCTCATGTTTCTGATGAACCTATTATTCCAGCATCTGTGGATTTTCTAGATGAGGATTCTGTGCCGTCGGCGGTTACTGTCCTTGACGTTCAGTGTCCACAGGGCGCAGAGCAAGATCTACCTTATCTTGATGAGGTTCGCGAGGCTCAAAAGATTAAGCCGTGGATTCGAAGGCTTTGA
Organism: Selaginella moellendorffii; assembly: GCF_000143415.4. Taxonomy (NCBI): domain Eukaryota; kingdom Viridiplantae; phylum Streptophyta; class Lycopodiopsida; order Selaginellales; family Selaginellaceae; genus Selaginella; species Selaginella moellendorffii. The sequence continues at coordinate 10,682 of NW_003314465.1, read as the reverse complement.
GATGGGTTTGAAAATCCTGCATCACTTGCTGATAACTTGCCTTTCCAGCATTTACATTCTCAATATTGCCTTGAAGATGGCCTTCTTTATTTTGTGGGGACGGATCCTGATGATCATTTACGGCTGGTGGTGCCTTCGGTGTTTATTCCGCGGTTTCTCCATGCCTACCATGATTCTCCTGTTCTTGGTGGGCATATGGGACACCGTCGTGTCACCGAGAAGCTGCGCAGGTCTTTCTATTGGCCGGAGATGCGACATGATATTATCCGGTATGTGCGTAGCTACGTTTGGTGCCAAGCTCGTAATACTCCCCCTCGTGCTACAGAAGGATGGTTGGAGTCAATTGTGGTTTCCCGTCTGTTTGAGTTAGTGGCGTTTGATCTTATGGGACCTTTTCCATGGTCGACTGTTGGCAATGAGTATGTTATTATTGCTTCTGACTACTTGACTCATTGGGTGGAAGTTGGTGCTCTTGCTAGTGCCTCTACAACTGCTATTGGATACTTCCTTCTCAATCGAGTGGTGTTCCAGCATTCTTGTCCAGAGTAGATTCTTTCAGATAATGGTCCCGCATTTATGGCTGAGATATTTCATGTTTTGACATCTCGGTTGGGGATACGCCACACTCTTACGAGTGCTTATCATCCACAATCAGACGGTTTGGTGGAACGGCTTGTTCGGACATTCAAAGGGATGATTGCGAAGTATGTGAACTTTCAGCATTCGGATTGGGATGGTTATTTGCCGTCTCTTCGGTATGCATATGTTACAGGGGTGCAGAGTTCTGTTGGTGCTTCACCATATAAACTTCTATATGGTCATGATCCAATATTACCAACGGAGCTGGGTTTACCTTCGCGATTGCCACGAGCTGCCGATGCTAGATCATGGGATCAGTATTTGACGAGCATTCTTCCACTTGTTCGAGCAGAGTTTGCCGAACACTTAGGCCGCGTACAAGTGGGACAACAATGGTGCTACAACTCCCATCATCGTCCACCTGCGGAGTACAAAGTGGATGATTTGGTGTTAGTCCGTTTTCCCCATCTTATGGTACATGGTTTATCTAAGAGGCTTCTTGTGCAATGGAAAGGACCGTATCGAGTGTTGCGGCAAGTTGGACCACAAGTTTATGAGGTTCGGCATGATGTTCAGCAGGCCGATCCTCCAGAGATTGTGCATGTGCAGCGGCTGAAACGCTTCGTATAAAGGGATCAGGAGGAGTTAATACCACCTACAGATCCACCGATGCCTCCTCCTGACGTTCCTCCAGATCCCGGCCCATCTTCAAGAGAACCCTGATGGTCTTCCATTATCCCGAGAGGATGGGATGATGTGAGGGCCAAGTGTACGGTTACGATGCCATATACTAATATTAGCGTAGTGGGATTTTGGTAGCCGTCGGATTGGTTTTAATCTGGACCATTTGCTCCTGTATATAAGCTAGGGTTTTTGGGCTAATTGATATGCACATTTCTGTATTCCCTTTCCATATTCCAAGCACTCACAAATGTATATTCTAAAATATTTCTTAACATACTTGAATGCTAAGAATAACAACTAATGAGACTCGGCATTTGTTTAAATTGAGGCATTTGCATACCATTGAATATTAATGTTAATTGCTAGCTGTTGCACACCAGGACAAATGGCAAGGAATGGTGTCCCCACTAGTTTCTAGTTTTTAAATAGCTAGAACAATATTTAACTCTCTTAAGTTCTTTCATGTTTAACTATCAGGCCATCAATCTTAGATAGCTAGATTTTGTGCCCTCTATATTACAACTAGCCATTATGTAATCTTTTCAAGTTCATCATTTCCAAGGGATCCAAGTGATTAACTATAATTGAAAAAAAATATATCAGAGACATATTTTCTTATAATTTAGAGAAAATATATTTAATATTATTATCATAAACTTATAGTACTGAAATTAGAATGCTACATCAGCTAGACCAAGAGACAGCTATATAATGAATAATGATGTAAGAAACATTAATTTTTAAGTTACTCTAATATTAATTTTACTTCCTTATTTATATTATATTACATCTAGATTAGAAAAAAAATTATTAACTTACAAAAACTCCTTTAAATCAAGCATAACCTACAATATAAAGAAATTATGAAATATTTTAAATGGGTTTATACCCAGCATTGTTTATAGAAAAAGATGAATAATTAAATATCTTGCTTAATTTTGTATTGAAATGCATTCAATATTATAATTTTAGTTGAAGACTTTAATATTTGTTGGGACACTCTCTAATATAAGTATGAAACTTTATCCCAAAAAACACAAAGTTTCAAACTCTTTTGTTTTTCCAAAGAAAATATCAAAAACTTTTACACATAGACGGTTTCCATACTAGGACATGATCAGGCCAAACATATCCAATAGTACCAGATCCAACACTTGGAATCCTCTGCAGGAAAAACACAATGTTGTGAGCAAGCAAGACAAGAATATGGGAATCATAAAGCCCGAGAATAGATTGAAGACCGATTAAAGTAAATAACATGATGAAGAAGCAAGAACTTTCACAATAACACAAGGTTACGCAGCAGTTTAGATAGTCTCTTTATAAATGATTTCACTTTTCTGAGCTAAGTGTACTTTTGAGGTAGAGAATTATGGCACAGCCAAGATGAGGGAGTACTAGGATATCCTTAAGGAAAGCAAGCACCGCTCACATCACTAATGCCTCCAACTTAAAAAGATAGTCCATACTCATATAATAGTGCTTTAGTCACCGGACTACGATCCTTCTTGGGCGTCGAGGGACAGGAGATGGGGAATGAAAAGAATGAGGACTAAAATGAGAAGGATAGTGGCAGTGAAAGTCATGAATAAGGTCAGGAGAATGAATTAAGTGGTCTGCAGGTTCCCAAGTGCATTCCTTAAGTTCGTAACCCTTCTAATCTACCAGATAATAGAGTTTAGACCGTGAGATTTTGGAATCAAGGATGTCCTGAACCTTGTACTTAGACCCATCTTCAAGCTGCACTGGGGAGGTGGAGGAATGACCCGATTTGGAATAGGATTGGGAATGTAAGGCTCAAGGAGAGAGGAGTGAAAAACGGGGTGAATTTGATATGAGGAGGGAAGTGCAAGGCGATAAATGACAGGATTAATGATGGCAGTGATAAGGAAAGGACCAAGGCATTTGAAATTGAGTTTGGGACATAGCCTGGTGGTGGAGATATTTCACCTAAGGATATCCCCGATATTGTAAAAGGGACAATCCTGACGATGGACATTGGTGAGTGTTTTGTGAGATTCTTGAGCACGATGAAGGTGGAAGGAGATGGAGTTATGGATTTCCTAGAGGTTAGAGATAAATGCCTCAAAGCGGGGATTTGAACGAGAGGATTCGGATAGAGAAGGAAGTGAGAGATTAAATCAGGGATTTCAGCCAGAGTTTGTAAAGAAGGGGGAAACTTGAAGGGAGGAGTGAATGGAGTTGTTATAGGAGAACTCAGCAAGGGGAAGGATATTGAACCAGTCATTATGATGATAGTTGATGAAACACCTCAGGAATTGTTCCAATGTCTAAATCGTTCGCTCGGACTGTCCATCAGTTTAAGGATGATATGCTGAAGAGAGGTTGGCCTTCACTCCAAGAAGCTGCAGGAACTGTTGCCAAAAATGAGAGATGAATTGAGGTCCTGGATCCGAAACTACATCTACAAGAATCCCATGAAGTCGGAAAATTTCCTTGAATACCAGTTTTGCCATGTCCTCGCCTAAAAGCTCCTTGGTACACAGCAGGAAGTGTGCCATCTTTGTGAAGTGATCCACCACAACTAAAATGTTGTTGAAGCTTCCAGAACTTGGAAGATCACTCAAGAAATCCATTGAGATGGATTCCCAAGGACCTGAAGGGACCAGGAAGGAATGAAGCAAACCTAAAGGAAAGTGGCAAGGTACCTTATTCCGGGCACAAGTGTCACAAGAAGTAACAAAAGCTTTGATGTAATTGTCCATGTGAGGCCACCAAAAGTCCCGTGCAACCAGCTCATAGGTTTTCGCAATGCCAAAGTGACCAGCAGTTGGGCTATCATGGCATGCCATCAGGACCAACCTTCGAGCATCACCTTTAGCAATGTAAATCTGCTCCCCACGGTACAACAAACTCGAATTTGTCAAATCGCCGGCAATCGGGAGTCATTGGATGTCCAGCCTAAAGATGGGGGAAAATGTCACTGGCGAGGTCGTCAGATTGAAGATCATTTCTGATCACGTCCATCAAGGAGGAGTCCTGAGGGGCCAGGGAAATTGCCATAACTTGAAGAAGATTAGGACCAAGGATAACTTGATCCTGTTGATCGAAAGCAGGATTACCAGGCCTGAGACTGAGATAGGAGTGCCTTGAAAGAGCATCAGGAAGGCCCTAAAGCTTTCTAGGTTTGTACTTGATAACAAATTCAAACTGACTCAGGAATTATGCCCACCTTGCCTGACGACGGCTCAAAACTCGGGAAGTGGCAAAGTACTCCAGATTTTTGTGATCCGTCTACACCATTGTTTGATGGCTCGCCCCCTCCAAGAAATGATGCCACTTTCTAAAGGAATCCACAATGGCAAGGAGCTGATCTGCTCCGAGTTGAGACAGCATAGCACCGATGGCAAAGTCGGAGGCATCTGCCTTGATGAAGAAAGGTTGTGAGGGATCAGCGTGGATCAAGACGGGAGCAAAACTGAAGGCCACCTTGAGTGTGTTGAAGGCTTGCTGGGCAGCAGCAAACCAAAAGAAGGGAACATCCTTGCAAGTGAGATGCGTGAGAGGAAGGACAATGTCGGAGTAGTGATCAATGAATTTGCGGTAAAAGTTGGTGAAGCCAAGAAAAACCTGAATGTCTGACATTGATTGTGGAGGCTCCCATTCGAGAATAGTCTTGACTTTGGCAGGATCCATCGTGATACCCTCAGGAGTGATAATGTACCCAAGGAACTCCATAGACTCCTGATTGAAGGAACATTTCTCAAGCTTTGCATATAGGCCATGTTCCCGCAGCTTCACTAGCACCTTACGCACATGCTCATCGTGCTCCTCCTAAGTTTTTGAGTAGATGAGGATGTCGTCGAGGTAGACGATCACCATCACATCAAGAAACTCCTGAAAAATGTCGTTTGCCATATGTTGGAAAACTGCTGGAGCATTTGTCAAGCCAAAGGGCATGACCGTGTACTCGAAGTGGCCATAGCGGGTTCAGAATGCAGTCTTCCATTCATCGCTAGGCCGGATCTAGATCAAGTTGTATGCTCCACAAAGGTGAATCTTGGTGAAGAAGTGCACACCACCGAGGCGTTCCAAAGATAATGGTTCCGAATAGTCACCTTGTTCAAACCTCAGTAGTCAATGACTAACCGCAAACTCCCATGCTTCTTCTTGACAAAGAAGATAGGTGCTCCAGCCAGGGATTGCGAATGCTAAATGTACCCCGATGCAAGGTTCTCGTCCATGTACTCTTTGAGGGCTGTAAACTCCTAAGTTTGGACTTCCGGGGAGGTCACTCAGCCCAGTACTATTCAAACCCAAGGACGCTTAACCCCAAATATCCCAAGACCCTTAACCGATTCGAGAAGGGGGTGCACTATTGTTCATGGGCCCTTTTCCTCTATATTTGAACCCTATAGACTATGTCTCGAATCGTTCCCTTTGGTTGCTTATAAAGGCCTTAGACTCGGACGGGGATAATTTGTAGATAGGCCCCCACGAAGGTGATGCTCCTTCCTGTAAATCAATAGGACAGTCATAAGGCCGATGAACAGATAGTACACTAGCTTTTTTCTTGTCAAACACATTCCCAAAATCATGATACTTCTCAGAAAGACTGACAAGAGAAACATGCAAAGCAAAAAGGAAAATAGGTTTTTTATGAAGGAGTTCTTTCATTGTAATTGTGGAGATAGGAGGAGGCGTATGACTGAATGGAATGATGGGACAAGGATACTGTTCAATGTAAGATGGAAAAGAGGGAAAATAAGAGGGTGAAAAATTTATAGAGTTAGGAACAAAACCCCAATTTGAGTTTAGGGAACTTTTCCTGATTTGGACTTGATGAACAATAGGGGAAGACATGGGAGATGTTGATGTGGGAGAAACGAGCTGTAATTCCTTCCAATAGATCTGAGGCTGGTGCAGTTGGAACCAAGGAAGGCTGAGCACCACAGAGGAAAACTTGTTGTTGATGATGTTGAAGGCGATATCAGTGACGGTGGACCCAATATGTACTCAAACGGGCAATGTTTCCCTAAGTCCAAAAGATGGAGACACAAATTGCTTGCCAATGCCTTCAACCCTCATATCCCGTATGGTAGGAGAAAGAGGAACATAATGTCGGGCAGCAAAGTCCGTGTCCATGAAGCAAGAAGTTACACTCAAGTCCAGTAGCGCCAGAGCCTTGAGTCTTGATTGTTCGGTGAAAGAAAGGAGACATAGGATGCGAAAGTTGCGGGAATTGGTGGTGGCTTTGATGAAAGGTGGTGAAGAGTTTGATAAAGAAGAAAAGTTGTTTTTATTCGGGGAGTTCAAATAGACAGCTCCTACTCTGTTTGGACAAGGTCGTTTCCTGACTGCAATAGAGGTGGACCTTAAGGCAGAGTGAACTCGAGCAATCAAGGAGGCTTCTTAGGACACACAGCTGCTTAGTGATTAGGATCGGCACAGTAGAGGCAAAGATTCTAAGATACTCGACTTTGCTTCTCAGTAGGACTTAGCTTCCCTCTGATGAGTCGGGGAGTGCCAGAAATATCCATTAGGACTGGAGTAGTAGGTTCAGGAGTATGCCCCAAAGACTCAAGTTGGGATTCCTGAGTCTGGGACGGGAAAATGGTGGTGTGGTGACTTTCCTAACAACGTTCAAAGAAACGATTATCACATCAAATAGCTTTGTTGATGGCGTCCGACAGGTCTGTGGGATCCTCCATGGTGAGCAACAAATCCTTGACACTGTTGTTGAGGCCAAAACGAAATTGATCAATCAAGGCCCGCTCATCCCATTGAGTATCCAAGGCAAGGAGTTGGAACTCTGTAGCATAGATTGAGGCAAGATGAGACCCCTGAAAGAGACGTCTCATCTTTGTGGTGGCAGCCCAAACCCAATCTATCTCACCAAAACATGCTTCAAGATCCTCTTTGAACAACTGAAGATCCATCAGCTCCAGAACCATGACCCCTTTCATGCTCTTCTCCAGGAGAGGAGAAAACCATGACAAAGCTGCACCTTTGACCAATGTCCCGATCGTGCCGATTTGAGACTCGAGAGTGGGGTACCACCGATGTTGAAGTGCAAAGATCAGCTCCATCTGGTTCAGGAATCTGCGAAGCTCCAAACACTTGCTTGAGAACATCGCCGGGAAACTCATCTTGAGCTAAAACAAAAGCAGAAAGCACAATTTGAATCAAACTGTTAAGACCCCCAATAAGATCAGGACTGGAAAATGCAAAAGACAAAGAGAAAAGCTAGTGGAGATGAAGAAAAGGCCTTAGACTAGTGTTGATTCATATTGTGAAGAAATGGAACAAGGCTAACCTATATATACTATAGGTTGATGAAGCTTCAACACTCTTGGATCGAGGACAGTCTAAATATAACTGAGGTCGAGGAGGTGCCACATCATCATCAGCAATGTGGTCCGAGAATCAGGAATCATACAGGAAATCAAAGAGTCAGGAATAGGGAAGTGTCTTAAGAGTCAGGAATGTGGTCGTGTCTTGAGAGTCAGGAATGTGGTCTGTGGGTCAGGAATTTGGCGAGAGTCAGGAATGTGGCAAGAATTGGGGGTTCCTAACAAATTCCTTAACAAGGGCTCCAATACTTGCCCAACCAAACTGGGACAAAGACTTCAATACACATTGACACCTTTGATTATGCCATCAGAGCAATACTTTCTCAACAACAATAAGACCGACCAATTTATTATGCGAGCTAAAGACTCAACTCAGCTGAGATGAACTACACCACCACTAAAAAAGAAGTTTTAGCAATGGTCTATGCACTATAAAAGTTTTGACACTACCTACTCGGCACCAAAGTCAAGATCATTGTTAACTACAAAGCACTTTTACATCTCCTCAACAAGACCATCTTCACCAGTAGAATTACCTAATGGTTCTTATTACTTCAAGAATACAACTTCAAGATTATTCACAAACCTGGCAAACAACATGTATAAACCAACCACCTTAGCTACATTACAACTAGTGAACAACTAAAATATAATATGGACGACTTTCCTGACTCCAACATACTTTGCATCCACACATCATCAACATGGACGAATGACATCTACTACTACCTAATAACAACAATAATTCCAAATCAATACTCCATCTCTAATCACCGTAAACAATTTGCCTTGAGGTATTCAGTCATGGGAGGAAGATTGTACAAAAAAGGACGAGACAATGTGCTACGAAGATGTGTACAACTTGAAGAACTCAAGATCTACTTGGAGAAGCCCACTATGGACAAGCAAGAGGCCACTTCACAGAAGAAATCACAGCTCACAAGATTTTGCAAGTAGGACTCTGGTGGCTAACACTTTGGCATAATTTAGTAAAATTTTGTCAAGAATGCAACATTTGTCAACAAACCAAGTACACATCAAAGAAACAAATTTAAGAGCTTCATCTAACAACACCACTGGAACCATTTTAACGATAAGGACTCGACTTCTTTGGACTACTCATAACAA